>NC_142803.1:44971367-45097675 GCF_049724085.1 Artemia sp. Qi Xiang Cuo
GCAAGGACAAAGGAATCCCTAGGACAGCTAAATTAGTCTTGCTAAGTGTCCTAGTAGATTTGACAATCAAACTGGTTCATGATCACTTACTCATTGGTGGTCACATGTCTATGAAGAAGACATTAGACCGAGTGAGCCGTAACTTTATATTTGATAGAATGAGTAAAAAAGTTCGAGAGTATTGCAAAAACTTTAAATTTTGCTTGCGTAGAAATAAAATGCATCAGAATATCAAACCTACGTTAGGAAAAATTGAAGAGCCAAAATACAAGTTCCGTGTGTTTTCGGTAGTTTCTGCTGGTCCCATGGGCGGCGCATTATGTGGACCTACTGAAAACGGAAATTTTCATATTTTTGTTAGGGTTGACCGTTTTTCAAAATGTTGCATCCTGAAAGCTGTGCCAAAGATAACAGTGGAAGCTATGTGCAACCTCCTTTGCGAGTCAGTGATAGCACACTTCGGTCTTTTTGAAGTTTTGATCACTGATTCCCACCAGCCTTTCTGTTCAAATCTCATTTCACAGATATGTGCAAAATTGAAAATTAAACGTCATTTTTTGTCAAGTTATAATCCTCAATCGCGTAGGTTATGTAACATGTAAGATGTCTTGGGATATTTATTTGCCTGTCATTTAGAATCTACTGAATTCTAATATTTCTTCCACAACTAAATATTCACCACATCACATAATTTTTGGTAGGCAGTCTCTTTCATTTTTGGATATTCAACTGTCATTGCCTTAAATTGATTATTTTGATAGTTATGTGGATTATATGGTTAATTTAGTTAGAAATTTATTCATGATTTACAGGATTTGAGATTAATAAATAAGAAAACAGAGAAAGTCTCAAAGAGTACAATATAATAAAAATGCCGTAGGATTACCAGTTTTGAGAGAAGGAAACTTAGTTTATTTCCAAGATAAAGCTCAGAGCCCAAGAGAAATCATGGTTTTAAAGCTAAAATTTCGTGGACCCTATATAATTTTAAAAATCTTAAAAGATTCCCTATTCTTTGTACAAGAACTTTCAGGGACGTCTGTAAGAAGAACAGAAAATGGTCGTCTGATAAAACCTGTAAAGGATTCAGAAGCGTTCTTACGTTTGAATCCTATGTTTCAGGAGAAAATTGATGTTATCCAAAAACCTAATATTTTCAATACTAAATTAAAATCTAATGACGAAGAGCAAAGCAGCAACGGTTATAGCTTACGTCAAAGTCCGGGTGAGAACCTTTTGGTAGTTCAAAATTGTCTTGAGCGACCAGTAATAACAAATAAATTTATATCGAAGGAATTAAATATTGTAGAAATGGAGTACACTGTCAGAGTTCAAAGAGTGAAGAGCTAAACCAGTTTAAAAAGGATTATAGTTTGAACTAATCAGATAGGGATTTCATTGTTACGAAATTAAATTTACCTGAATGCATTCAGACATGTAGTTTTGATTGCATCCTAACCTGGCTATTGCGTGATATCAAGTGCTCATGAAACATTTTTCGCGGAGAATATCAGCAGGATAACTGTTTATCTGTAGAGGAGAATTGGCAAATTAGGAGCTGAATGTTCGAGATTTAAGCTGTTTGCCGTGGCTCAATTAACGGCAGATTAAGCAAATTGCACGTTTTGCTCCGCATGGGTAAAATAAGGAACTTTCAAGGTGAGCACATTCTTTTGTATACTTTAAATTTGTTGGCAAGGTTTCATTGGAAATGACAAAAAAACAAAAGAAGCAACAAGAACTTGACAGCTCAAACATTTCAAATGTTTTTTAGGAATATTGCTGGAAGAACTGTCAATCAAATCGTTAGCTGACAACATAGCTATTATCTTAGCAACAGTAAAGGACAACTTAACTGTTCTACAAGGTCTAATTGATAGTATGAAAACCGTGGAAAACCGATTACTGGAAGTGGAAAAATCTCTGACGGGTCCAAATAAGAAAATAGCTGAATTAAAGCCGCGAATTTCTGCCATAGAAGATGAGGCGTCAAATCTGAAGGTTCAAATTTCAGTTTTGGCTAATGAAAATGTGAGGTTAACAACCGAGTTGTCTGCAGTTAATCATAATCTCCAGCGAGTAGAAAGTAAAGAAACTCGCAATAACGTTATTTTATGGAATGTTTCGGCAAGCAATGTGGAATCAGCCAAAAATGTGTTTGAGAAGGTCGTTAAAGACGGGTTGGAATATGAACAGAACTGCGATTTCTCGGTTTTGAAATATGGAAAGGATAAAACAATTATCAAGACTGAGATGCATAGTATAGAGACTCGACTGGCTTTGTTGAAGAACGCTAAAAAACTAAATAGAAAAGTTTTCATGAACTTATCAAATATCTATCTGACGGATGATATGCCCCTATCGGTTAGAGAGACTCGTCAGAAATTACTGGCGCTTAGAAAGAAAATTAACGATTGCCAAATTCGTGAATTTGACGTTTGGGTTACAAAGTCGGTACCACCTCTTTTGTGCATTCGACGTCATGCAAATGCTCCTGTGGTTAAGTATATGATGGAACAGATCCCAGACTATTTTTTAAGAAATATAGTGATCAACAGTAAAAATGTTCAAATACCAGAATAGCCTATGCATTATGAAAGTATGCACGAGTGGAATACATCAAGGGATGCTTGGAAAAAAAATTGAATTGTGTTCTGAAAAATGCAGTTGGTTGTTTTGTTATTTATTATTATTTTTGTTATTTATTGATTGTAGTGGTTATTATATGAGGTTATAAGTTTTTTTTTCTTAGTTTTAATTTATGAGATGGAAATAATAAGTGTTTATATTTGTTATTATTTCATTAAGTCGTTGGGTTATAATTAGCTAGGTTAGGTGCTAAAAAAGAATGATGATAGTGATGAAAAAGGAAAAAACATGGAAAAGTGATTCAGGAGTGTTTCTTAGTTTTATTTATATTAGTGTTCGAGTTTTTGATAGTTCATATAGTGAAACTTCGCCGACGGGCTTCGCAGTATATGGTTATTATGGTACGGTAAATGCCAGGGATTAATGAAAAGTTGGCACTACTAGAAAATAATAGGGTAAATTTTTATGAAGAGGTAAATAGGGTGCTCCAGGATGGTGATGATATGTGAAGTATGAGACTGGGACCACTAGCGAGGTTTGCTTTCCCCATTGATATATTTTCACTCAATAACCCTGGGAAACCTATGCTGATGTATTTGAATTGTCGAGGGTTAAATAGCAGTTTTAGGTATATTTCTGAGTTATATTTCATTATCACACGATAATGTGAGTGGTATAAATATTGTTGGGTTGAAGTACTATTGTTGGGTAAAAAGTATTATCCTTGGGTAGATAAGTTGAGGTGTGGAAATTCATTTATTAATAGAGTACACTCGAACTAGGTATTTAGGCATTATTGTAGAGGAGACGCTTAGTTAATCAAATCATATAAATTGTATAACCTCTAAAATTGCCCGTAATGTTGGAATTATTAGGAAACTGAAGCACATTTTTCCGAAAATTGTCCTTAGACTTTTGTATTTTTCACTTGTCCATTGTTACCTTTTATATTGTTGTTCGGTATGGTCTTCAACTTTTCAATCCCATCTGAAACGCCTTAGAGCTTTGCAGAATTTTGCCATTAGGATTTTAGCAAATTGTGGACCGAGAGATTCAGCAAGAAATGTGTATTTGAAACTGAATATTCTTCCTCTAGCAGGTATATTCCTTTTTTATCGATCTATGTTAATGTTTGATATTATTAATAACCTTACCTCAAAATGTTTTAATGGCATGTTTATAACTGATGTGGATTTTCACAATTGTAATAGAAGAAAATATGCAGATGAATTTCGGCGGCCGCAGTGTGAAACAGCCCGGTCACAGTTCTCTGCTCGGCATGTTTTGTCGAGCTCCTGGAGTCATTTACCAATTGGGGTTGTGCGTGAGCATGGCCGAAGTAGTTTCCAGAAACAATTGAGGGATTTTTGTAATAATATTTATCAATTTGTTTTATTTTTTTTTTTTTGTAGTGCCATAATGGAATTTTTGGTTGTGTTGTTTTGTCAGCCCGTCGGCGGGGGATATTGTTTTGTTTTTGTCTATTTATATTGGAATATGTGTTGGAAGTTGGAGTTGGCCTAACGAACCGAAAGGTACCTTGGCGTTTGTTTTTTGTAAATTATGTGTAAATAAAATTATACTACTGAAAAAAAAGATAATCGTGGGCTTGGGAGAATCAATTCGAAGATTATCTGTATACCAGCTTCCAGCGGAGACTCCAGCAGTAACTTTAGAAATAATGGAGGATAGCTCCGTTTCTAGCGTACAACAGGAGGTTCAAATAGAGCCTAGTCTAGTTAGTTTAGAAGTAGATAAAGGGGATATAGAGGTTAAAGTAGGCTCGAGTGGAGAGTCAAGTAGATTTAAGAGAAGCAATAGAAGAACAAATAATAAGCCTCCAGGTAATTATAGAGAGTATTAAAACAATTATGGACAAACGCCTCTCTTCTTCAGCGCGAAACGAAAAAATTATAATCAATGGGAGTGCCGGTGAACAAACCAACAAATAAGACGCGGAAAGACAATGTGAATGAGAAAAAACAAAAAAAAATAAAAGATGAATAAAAATCAATAAAAGCCAAACAACTTTAAGAATCGAAACCAAATACCAGACAACAATAAAAGTAAGTCTTCAGCAAAATACGTGATTTGCAAAGAAATTCAAGATTGAACCATTATCGACGGATACTAGCGAATAACTAGTCTATTACTCTAGACTAGCGAATAATTCTAGACTATCTTTGCAAATCATGGATATTGGTGAATGACTCATTTTTATTGTTGTTAGGTATTTGGTTTTAATTCTTACAATTTTTTGGCTTTTATTGATTTTTAATCATCTTTTTTTTTATTTCATTGTTTTTATTTTCATATTCACAATGACTTTCCGCTTTTTTGTGTTGATTTGTCCTTCGGCACTCGCATTTATTATATTTTTTCATTTCACGCTGAAGAAGAGAGGCGTTTGTTCCCTTGAAATATTTGCTTGGTTGTGGTTTTTCAGTATTTTCATTTGGCCTTTAAAAACCCCATTTTTCGATTTTTTCTTTCTTTATTGTATATATATATATATATATATATATATATATATATATATATATATATATATATATATATATATATATATATATATATATATATATATATATAAATGTACTTTGTGTTTAATTACTCTGCAGGAAAGTTCTTGTAATGTTTGTCTCTATTTGAGCTTTTCTGTTGGACTCAAAACCCTTAAAAGTCAAAATCTTATCATTACCTGATTTGAAAGACAAACACTCGTAATGCATGGTATTATTTGCTGTTCTTTTTTATTTTTATTTTGTAATCGAAGCTGTCCTAGTAAACGCTTTGTGACTTTAAGAACAATATTTTAAAAATTACTCTCAGTACCGGTTATTCTTTTTTTCCAATTTTTTTTCTTTCCATTACCATTTTTTTCTTCTTTGCTTCAGACTGCCATTAGATTTTAGATTTTTAATAGATTTTAGTTATGGTATTTATGAGTTCATTAGGATGGTGTACTATTCTGACTGAGGAAATATGCAATATGATAGGTCAAATACAGCTAATTCTCTTGACCGTCTCACTGAAAATCCGGACAGGTCCGTTCAGTATCTCTTACCTGCTCCCTCAAAAAGTCCGCATAGATTTTAATTCTCGCGGCACTGTCCCAGCATGGACATTTCGCTGGGCTCTTATTTCACTTTTAAGCTCTTTGTATGTGTAAGCTATCTGATATACCGATTTTTTCCTCATTTTTCCCATTGAAGTCAAGCAATAAATATTTGAAATTTTAACTTTAATAATTTTGCCTAAAAAAGGGCTAAATTTTAAGCTATAATAGCGTTCACTATTTCTGGGCTAGTAAAAGCGCCAGTCTGGACCACAGACAAGAAGTATGTAATATACTTCTTGTCTGTGGTCTGGACTATGTTATCTGCCAAAACTCTGGTGCCTGTGATAGAGCAATAGTTGACAAATCTGGCATAAATTTTAAATAAAGACAAAAAGTGGTTTTGTGAGGCTAAGTGTAATTTTTCCATTTTTAATCAGTTTTTTAAACACTAGGGAAGGCTGATATAGGTGAGGATGAATCTATGTGGTTAATAGTATCTCAAGCGTAGGTTGTACATCGCCCATATATTTATGAACGTTTTGATAAGACAGTTAGGCCTAGGATAGCTAGTTTATATATATATCCTATTCAGGGGTTTATCAGTTGTATCTGAGGGAGAAAAGTACTACCCTGCGAAATTGTGCTCTTGCTGCTAAAAAGCATGTATCTTTTTTGTGATGAAACTGTGCAGGTACACTTCTAGGTGGCACTAGCCTAGGCTATAATTTAGGGTGAGCAATGTTTGACTATTAAAGTCATTGGTTCTTTATACTCAAAGCAACAAATATTGTCATTTACTCTTATATACACAGCACTATAAAGTCAAACAAAAGACAATATTGTGTTTGCTTTAAACATGGAGAATGATATAAAGTCTTCTGTATGACTATTTAAACATCAAATTATTATAGAGAAACATGAGTAAAGGTATACAGAATAGTTTTTGGTATTCTTATGTAATATATGATCCACTAAAATGTCATACAGAAGAAATTAGGCCTACATTACCCCACTGATACATAGGCTAGTGAAAACAACAGTCATACAGATGGCTTTTCATAGCGTAGGCCTAGGCCTACACAATTTCATAGGCTATATAGGCTAGAGCAGCCTAAATAAAGTCATACAGATGACCTTTTAATTTATCGTTCTACTATAAAGCATTATGAATAAAGTCATACAGATGACTTTTTATAGGCTATATCCTGCTATTACATAGAGAAAACAACAAAAAGTCATACAGATGGCTTTTTATAGCCTAGGCCTACATGATTTCATTTATAAAGCAGCCTAAATAAAGTCATACAGATGACTTTTTAATATATCATTCTACTATAAAGCATTATGAATAAAGTCATACAGATGACTTTTTATGCCTCTTGTTATTATAGAGCAAATATAAATAAAGTCATACAGATGATTTTTATACCTCATGCTATTATAGAGCAAACATGAATAAAGTCCTACATATGACTTTTGTATGCCTTTCTTTTATAGCAAACTTAAATAAAGTCATACAGATGACTTTTTATAGCCTAGGCCTACATGATTTCATTTATAGAGCAGCCTAAATAAAGTCATACAGATTACTTTTTAATATATCATTCTACTATAAAGTATTATGAATAAAGTCATACAGATGACTTTTTATCCCTTTCTTTTATAGAGCAAACTTAAATAAAGTCATACAGATGGCTTTTTATACCTCCTGCTATTACATAGAGAAAATAACAAAGTCATTCAGATGGCTTTTTATAGCCTAGGCCTACATGATTTCATTTATATAGCAGCCTAAATAGAGTCATACAGATGACTATTTAATATATCATTCTACTATAAAGCATTATGAATAAAGTCATACAGATAACTTTTTATACCTCATACTATTATAGAGCAAACTTAAATAGTCATACAGATGACTTTTTATACCTCTTGCTATTGTAGAGCAAACAAAAATAAAGTCTTACAGATGACTTTTTGTTGTTTTCTCTATTTATCAGTGGGGTAATGTAATTTCTTCTGTATGACATTTTAGTGGATCATATATTAAATGAGAAAACCAAAAAGTCATCTGTATACCTTTATTCATACTTCTTTATGTTTAAAAAGTCATACAGAAGAATGTATATCATTCTCCATCTTCTCTCTAGAAATGGAAATATATAATTACAAACATACAAGGTATAAAAAGTCATTTGTATGACTTTATTCATGTTTGCTCCATAAAATTATGAAACTTAACAAGTTATCTGTAGGACTTTGTTCATGTTTGCTATATAATAGTAAGGTATAAAATGTCATCTGTATGACTTTATTCATGTTTTCTCTGTAATAGTGAGATATATAAAAAGTCCTCTGTATGGCTTTATTTTTGCTTGCTCTATAATAGCATGAGGTATAATAAGTCATCTGTATGGCTTTATTTATGTTTGCTCTATAAAAGAATGAGGCATAAAGTCATATGTATGGCTTTTTATCATTCTATATAATAGGAGAAAGCATGATATATTGTCTTCTGTTTGACTTTGTACTGCATTCTAGGCTATATAAGAGTAAATGACAATATTCTATCACTCAGATAAAAAGAAAAGAAAAATTGTATATTGTCATATGTAGGTAACCAATAATTTAGCTTGGATGAAAGTGAAAACATCATTTGATGTCTTTATTTATGCTCTTTCATAATTCAGTAATTGTTTCTGGGGCTAATTGCATCTTGAGCCCTTAAAGGAGCCCTGAAGGTATTTAATATGAATTATAGAAGAGCATAAAAAAAACATCAAATAATGTTTTCACTTTCATCCTACCTAAATTATATGGTCCACTGAAAATTTATCATGAGCTTTACCGCCCCCCCCCCTGCCACCCCTTAATGTGCAAATATATACCCTGAATTGTCAATGGCAAAATTTCAAATTACAAAATTCAGTGCTAGGCCTTTTTTTGTTGATGGCATTTGAAAAACTTGAAATGGTAGGAAAATGGTTTATATTTGTATTTGAGTTGCCTAATAAATGAGGTTTGAATTGTTATAAATAAGTATTTTTGGAATATATTACTCTTGAACAACCTATTTATAAACTATGATATGTTTTTAAACACTTTTCAATAACTTAACTAGTGTTGATAACTTCTTTGTGTGGTTACAAAAATGAAATACCTTTGGGGCCCCTTTAAGCACTCAGGAAGAAATTAGCACCAGAAGTAATTATTGAGTTATGAAAGAGCATAAAAAAGGCATCAAATGATGTTTTCACTTTTATCCAAGCTAAATTATAATGCCACCTAGAAAATTGCTGCTATGCATTCCTGTTTGAGCCTGACTTGGTTGCAATTTTGCAACTAGAAATGTTTTCTGGACTTATGTCTTATGCTGCTGGGTTATTTTGGCTAAATTTGATATTTATTTGGGCAAAGTGTTTTTATAGATAATTTTTCTGATTTTTGGGGTCCTGGCCCCATATGTCTGGTTCCACTCCTCATTGTAGCCTAGTCAATTTTCAGAAGGGGATTACAAATATATTAAAGTGAAAAACTCTGGGACACAAGGAAAGTGTTTTGAGCTTCATGCCTTTGCTCAATCCAGATTTGTAAGGTTTTAAAGATTTGGAAATCTTTTTTTTTATTCATAAAATAAGCCATGGTGTGACTGAAATAATGGAAATATCACTTAAAAAACTAAGGTTAATTTATACAAGATTCTGTAACTGACATAGGGATCTATGCAGTTGGACATTGAACTAACTTGGTTACTCTCCAGGATAGCAAGACACTCCTCAACTAGAACTTTGCACTATATTTATGTATGTATTTATGACCCATCATACAAAAAGAAAAAAGAAAGATGGAGTACATTCAAAACAAAGAAAAGAGAAGAAAATCAAACAATCAAAAGCAAAAACCAACATTAAACATCAAAAAATGACATTTTGCCACTCATGGCGAGTTTCCTTACTGCACATATGAGCATTAAGCTCACATAGCTTGACACGTGGATCTGATAGGCTATATTTTCTTATAAGGTATGAGTTACAGGTCCACAGGGGGACTCACAGTAGAAACTTAGCATATCTAAAAAATGCACACTTCATTCTAAGACAATCAAATTCACTAAATATTCGGTAAAACGGCACTAAATAAAGAATATGTGGCAGGGCTACACTATTATAAATCCTTGCAAGAAGGGCTCTATTGGGAACTTACAATTGCACCATATGAATGACGGATTTTACTCTCCATATTTTCCAAGATTAGTTGCTTAGTTTACTTAAGATTCTTACCAATTGGGAGACCAAGATATGTCAACTTATCAAAAGGCTTTACTCCAATACCATTCAACTCTCTAGATACATCATCAACTCTAGTCACACCTAACTCATTGAAAATCAAAACTTCACATTTTGCTGCATTTAGGGAAAGCCCAATTTCACAGTAATTTTCAGAAATTTCTTGGAAACATTTTTCTAACCTGCTAGTGGTCCTATTAACATTATGAACATCATCTGCATAACAAAGTATTGATAAATCAATCCCTTTATAAATACAACACAAAGAAAGTTGGCACTGAGCTGGCGACGTTGCATTATTATATATTGTGGGTGAAGTAATTGCACCCTGTTTAACCCCAATGTGAATTGGTATTTCTTTGGTCAATAAATCATTTCCAGGAATACGTATTTTAGCTTTCTTATGGCGGTATACTTCCCAATTTATCAGTCCTTCACAAAAAGTCCAATATAATTTCAGTTATTGTTATACAGGGCTCCCATGGCATCAATAAAGTTAATAAAGCTGTCCACAAAGGTAATAAACCAATTTCCTTGCATAACTTTTGTAGATTTCTTTGATTCAATAATTTAATTTAGACTCAAGCACCTATAATAAATAAGCACAAGCAGGCAATATAAGCAAAAGCATACACAAATAATACATAAGCAAGCACAAGCAAATTTAATAGATAATGCTACATCTCCCTTCTTCACACTTAACAAGGTCTATATATCAAGCAGTGTTATTGGCCTAATCACTCTGCCACTGCGGGTCTGGGGCAAGTTCACTGATACAGGAGGGAGTGGTGTAACTTCCATATGGCGCGAGGAGGCAGGTCTGATGTTTGGTGATGAGTTTTGCGCCAGTGGCGCCTCTTCTTTGTGTGACTCCTGATCAATTTCGCGGGCTTCTTCTGTTGGATAAGAATCAATGTGCGGATTTGCTGCATGGGAGGTGTCCAGATAGGCTTTGTCATTGTTTTCGTTTCGAGTTGTTGGGGTGCCTGGTGATGTGGGGGGTAGGGAAACGGCGTCAAGAGATATGGGTTCTGTTTCTTCGCAGCCTAGATCCATCAGCGGTTTCAACAATGTAGGATCTAGGATTTTCATGTCGCGAAATGATTTTGGCTTTTGTCCAAGAGCTATTTGCCATTTTCTGGATAAATACTTTTTCACCCGTCTGAATTTCCGGGAGTTGCTTTGCTGATTTGTCATAGTAAGATTTCTGACTATTCTGTTCAACCAACCAGTGTTACATGAAATTTTTTTTTAGGACAATTCTGGGTGTTAGCTATCGGTATGTTAATGGCAGGATTGAATAAAGTTGGCAACTCATTAGAAGCTGGGCTGGTGAAGGATAATTGTCAACTGGGCTGTTCCTATATTCCAAAAGAGCAATATGAGGGTTAGCTCCAGCTTCTTTTACTTTAGTGAGTATTTTCTTGCAGATTTGAACCAACTTTTCTACAAGCCCATTGGATCTTGGGTATATGGGGCTAGATGTTTTCAAGCTGATTCCCCAGGACTGAGCAAAATCTTTGAATTCCTGGGAGAACAGTTGTGGACCGTTGTCAGAGGATATGAGCTGGGGAATCCCAAAACGTGAAAAAATAGTTTTCATTTTTTCTATAATGGTGGACAAAGTTTGGCTTGGCAATTTTTCAACTTCAAAAAACCTGCTATAATAATCACTGATTATGAGGTAGCATGCTCTGTTCCACTCAAATAGGTCAATACCGAGGTGTTGCCATGGGATTGATGGTATCTGGCTGCTTCTTTGCGGTTCCTTCTGGTTGTTGGCAGCAAACTTCAAACATATTTCACAATTATGGACAAACCTCTCTATATCAGCATTCATCTTTGGCCAGTATACGATCATTCTTGCGCGCATTTTAGTTTTGTCTATTCCCACGTGAGCATGGTGGAGTTGGTGTAGAATGTTATTTCTTAGCGTGTGAGGTATGATGATCCGCTGGCCTTTCAGTAGCAGACCGTCGTGGACGCTCAGTTTGTGCTGGATATTCCTGAAGGCCAAAATTCCATTGGGCATGACTGACGTTTTGAAGGCCAGCCATCACGTACAAGGGATGTGAGTGTTGCTAGTTGGGCATCTTGGCGTGTCTCATGCTGGATTTCCTCAAGTTTAGAGTTGCTCACTGGTAAGGATTTCATCACTGTATGGACATAAACTTTGATGTCGTTCTGTAATTGAGTGTCAATGTCAGGTAAGTGAAGACGTGATAGTGCATCTGGTATCGGTATTTCTGCTCCAGGGCTGTATCGGACTTCTAAGTTGTAGGGTTGAATCTGTCTCATCATTTGCTGAAGCCGGGCGGGTGCATCATGGAGTGGGCGCGACAGGACAGTCTCTAGTTGGCGATGGTCAGTTGTAACAAAGACTTTGCGACCATAGATGTAGGGGTAGAACTGTTTGCATCCAAAAACGATGGCATGCAGCTCTTTCTCCATCTGTGAATAGTTCTGCTCTGTCTTGCTTAGCGCCCGGGAAGCAAAACCAAAGATTTTACCTTTCAAGGATAGTTCGGCTCCCAACCCATGTTTTAATGCATCTACCTTAAGGTCCAGTGTTTTGCAATCATGTTCAAAAAAAGATAAGCTGTCTGATATGGACCTTTTTATTTCTTCCATTGATGATTTGTGGACAGCTTCCCACTTGAATTCTGTGACTTTTGTCAGGTCTCTCAATGGCTTGTTCTTTGAAGATAGATCAGGTATGTATTTCGATAGAAAATTCAACATTCCGAGTAACGTCTGAAGCTCCTCTTTTGACTTGGGATTCGGCATATCCCTTATCGCTTTTATTTTTTTCAGGATCAGGCTTTATTCCTTCTTTGCTGGTGATATGTCCAACGTATTTGACCTGATCTTTTGCAAATTCGCATTTGTCTTTGTTGAATCGATTTCCTGTTTCTTTAGCTCTGTTGAGAACTGCAGTAAGCCTTTCATCATGCTCTTTACGGGATTTTCCGTATACTAAGATGTCATCCACAAGTATTCTGATGCCTTTAAGACCTTCAAATGCTTCTTCCATTTTCCTCTGGAATTCATCTTGCGCCGACACAAGGCCAAAAGGATATCTCTTCCACCTGTAACGTCCAAATATTGTGCTGAAGGTTGTTAGGTATGAAGATCGGGTAGAGAGTGGTAGTATCCAATAGCCTGAGCGAGCATCTAACTTGCTGAAAATAACTGCTTCATCTATCTTGGCAACAGCATCCTCGAAGGTTGGGATAGGGTAGTGTGGACGTTTTATGGCCTTATTAAGGTCCACAGGGTCAATACATAATCTGACAGTTCCATCATTTTTCTCAACCATTACCATGGCATTTACCCAATCTGTTGGTTCACTGACCTTTTCAATGATGTCAAGGGATTCCAACCTATCTAGTTCGTTTTTTAGCTTCTCTTTCATGGCTAGTGGTACTTTTCTAGCTGGGTGTACAGTTGGGGTTGCATTGTCCTTTAGATGTATCTCACATTCTGTTTCAACTTTCCCTATGCCCTTAAACATGTTAACATTTTCAGATTCTGGGGACTGTTCAATGTTCAGAACAAGCTTGATCAGGTTCAGGTCTTTGCTTGTTTCGAGGCCAATTATGGGTGTGGTATTTGCTTTGACTATGTAGAATACATGAGATTGTATAGGTCCATTTTTGTAGCTGCATGACAGGCTGCATACCCCAAGGTAGGGTATGGCTGACCCACAGTAGCTGGTGAGTCGTTGAGTGGCTTTGGATAGCTTTGGCTTTTCTGACAGTTTACTTAAGTATTGCGATGGGAGTATGTTGACCTGAGCACCAGTGTCAACCTTAAATTTGATCTCCAACTCTCTATTGACAGATATTTCTGCAAAGACTTCATCACTGCTGGAGTCTTTTCCAATTGTATATAGAAATATCTCGGTTTCTTCCTGATTTTGCAATTCACTAGTGAAACTAGGGCTCTCTGGGGCACCATTGCCAACAGCATTCACTGCCTTGCTTTTGCAGACTTTGGCGAAGTGGTTACTCTTTTTGCACTTTGCGCATGTTTTCCCTTTAGCAGGGCATATGTGTTGGGGAGAGTATGTGCCACCACAGAAGTAGCACTCTGCTTTCTTATGAGGCAGATAGTATTTGCTTTTTGAAATGGCATCCACTTCTTGCTTGATTTCTATCTGTTCAAATGTTTTGAGTTGCGCTTGGGTCGATTCATGTGCACGACAAATTGTGACAGCTTGGGTAAGTGTGAGAGTGTCACCAATTCCCAAGAGTTTCTCATGCAGTCTAGGATTTGTCACTCCACATACTATTTTGTCTCTCACCATCTCACTTTCGTTAGTATATCCAGCTGGTTTGACTAGAATTTTTAGTTCTGTTATGTATTTCTCAACATTTTCAGTGTCTCTTTGGTCTCGCTTTTGGAAGATGTAGCGTGAGAAAACTTGGTTTTTCTTAGGGGCTGCATACTCTCTGAACTTTTTCAAATACACCTTGAATTTGTCTTTATCTGCTTCCGTGAGCTCAAATGTGCTGAATATCTCTCGCCCTTGATTACCAACCCATATGAGAAGGTAGGCACATAGCACTTTCTCTGACTTTTCAGCAAGGGGACCTTTACGCATCAGTGTTGCATGACTCTCAAACTTGGTCCATTCAGAAGCAAGATCATTGGTGTTCCAGTTGATTGATGGTTGACTTATATCCATGACTTCTGACACCATGTAGAATTCTTTGATTCAATAGTTTAATTTAGACCCAAGCACCTATAATAAAATAAGCACAATAAGCACAAGCAAGCAATATAAGCAAAAGCATACACAAGTAATACATAAGCAAGCACAAGCAAATATAATAGATAATGCTACAACTTTGTTGAATTTATTGCTGTCAGAAACAGGTTGAACTTTTTTTAATCTTTTCAAGAAAGTCTGCAAATTTCAGCCAATAGTAGAGGACTTATAGAAAATTTCAAATAAACCACACACAAATATAAACTACATATGTAATAGCATATACTTGTTTAAATATTTTGCTTGGTAAAATAATAAAAGTTAGACAAAAAAATATTTTTATAAAAGCCTTACTTATTGAAAGGAAAAAAATGCATAAGAAGATGGTTTTCTCAGCTACACATCTGATTAATTAGGTCATTTGGTATGAAAAATTGCTGTAAAGTCAAAAAGGTGAAATTCTTGTCTGAGTGGGGCACACTTTATGGTGCACAATTTCAGAAAAAACTTTATTGACACCATAATTGGTGTGTTATCAAGTCAGTGTTGCCAGATAATGAACCAAAAAGTAAGCCAGAGCCTTTTAAAATAAGCCAGACAATGTTTTGCCCCAAATCCAACTCAACGTTTGCCCTTGCTTACCCTTGGTGACTCTGTTACATCTTCACACATGGGCGTAGGCAGCATATTGTCTAGGGGGGGGGGAGTCAATAGTGTGATGGAGTTTTATCAACTGTTTTTTCCAAACCATCTGCTTTTTCAGCCATATCTAATGTAAATTTGAAGCTCTAGGGGGGGGAGGGGGGGGCAGCTGCCCCCTTCCTTACGCCCATGTCTTCACACAAGATGTGTGATCTGACAAACTCCATCTATTTTTGCTGCTGGTCTATGCAATGAATTGGGTCAACAGCTATGAAACATTTTTTCTTGGTTTTGTATAACTATGCCTATGCTGTTTAAATATGTCATATTAGTTTTGACATTTTAATGGCAGCAAATGAATGGGTTCAGTCTGAACAATTTTTTTCAATTTTACTCCATTAATTTATCTGTGAGCTACTTATTACTTAAAAGAATTGCACCAGTTTGAGCTAAGGTTTACCTTTATGTGTTTCCCCCTTATTAGGAAGAACTGATTTTTTAGTAAGGGGAACTAATACTTCTCAAAACAGCAGTTTTGAGGAGGACAACTACTGCACTAGTACCAAAAAGTGGATAACATGGAAAGAAACATGATAAGTTTATTAAGAGAATTATCCTGAAGATTTTAAAGTAAGAATTTCACTGTGTTTTTTTTTACAAAAACAGAGTAAACCATAGGTTTGCCCCATTGCACACACAATAGAAAAATACAACAATTAAACCATAAATTTAACAGTCCAATAGCCATTACAAAATAACAAAAATATATCAAAAATAGAGACAACACTTCTGATTCTGAGGCGCCAAGCCATAAATGTTATAGTCATGTTGGCCCTTCACAGTTCAAAAATAACAACAAAAATTCTGATGATAAATAAACTAACTTTGCAATGAACAAAAAGGAGAATAAACGAGAGTTGGACACCTGAGTATTGAATGGTCCCATAAATAATAAATCAGCCCTAGACAGTTGGCTGAAAAGAACAATCTGTGGCAATCTGTCATCTTTCATCCGCAAAACATGCCCTAGCCACCTCAACCTTCCTTTCATTATAGCCCTAGAGAGCAGTATTGAACTACATGTTTTGTACAGCCTATTGTTTGAAATACAGTCAGTCAGCTGGGTACTCAGAACAATTCTTAAGCAATTTCTCTGGAAAACATCTAGCAAATCTTCATCCACTTTGCAGAGCACCCATGATTCAGAGCCATATTTGACCACTGTCATCACTGTAGCTTCTAACGTTCTAATCTTGGTTTGCAGACTTATGTTTCTATTCTTCCACACTTTTTTTTAACTCGAAAAAAACACCCTGAGCCTTGGCTATTCTACTTTTAACATCTTCACTGTTCCCACCATCTTTACTAATAATACTACCAAGGTAAGTGAAGCTGACCACCTGATCAATCTTTTCATTACCCAATATCACCTTTTCATTTTCGCGTAGTCTTATCTTTAGTGACCTAGTCTTCGTAGTAATAATCCCTAAAAATAATCTGGTACCAAGAACTCAAAAATCATCTAACACTCTATTGATTTTGCTTACATTATATTCTAGAATACTTAGATCATAAATACATTGTATGTCTATGAAAGTTTTCCCTATCCATTTGATTCCATGGTCTCCCATTGCCTTTCCTGTGCACCTTAAGACAATGTCCATCAAAATAATCCATATAAAGGGGGATAGAACACAACCCTGCATAACTGCAGCAGTGTTATTCTTGTACATATCACTAATAACTTTAATGTATTTGTCTGGTATACCATACAAGGGTAAAACCTTTGCTAAAAGCTTTTCTATCAACAAAATCAAATGCTTGCTCATAATATATAAAACTGAGGACCAAAGGTGTTTGATAACTAAGGCACTTCTTAATGATTAACCTAATAGTGAAAGTTTGGTTGACGCATCCTCTACCTTTTCTAAAACCACACTGTTCTTCTCTTAAAACTTTGTCTACGGCATCTCTCAGTCTAAAAAGTATCATATTACTAAATCATTTACTACCTACAGAGACCAGACTAATGCCTCGATAATTACCACACTCACTTTTATCACCTTTCTTATAAAGTGGCTTAATTAAGGTTTTCCTAAAATTTAAAAACTCAAGTTTAGTATTCAACTGTTCCCGGAAAGTTTCTCTCAAATTCTCATCCTGGAGTCTACCAACATCATAACTTCCCAGGAGGTAGTTGCCCTTCCAAAATTTCAGCTTTAGATTAACCCTTGACACTACTACATGGTGGTAAAATGATGAAAGAGTTACATTAAAAATAGCTGCCTTCATATAATCATCAACAGGTTCACAAGTGGCTGGATTGCTGAAGGTGGATTGCTGTTGTAGATGAAGGTGATTAATCATTGTTGCCCCTTGATCTTAAACTTAAAATCAATGTCTTTATATTTCAAACCCAGGGAAGAAGAAATATAGACACATTGTCTATAATTATTATTATATATTATATCATAACGACTTAATTGCTGGAAATTAGCAAAGGGACCAATGTAGTTTTTTAGGTAGAACTTCAGTTACAGTACTTCTAGGGCTATATTCTTGTATACATTCTAGGGCTATATCCAGGACCATCAGGGGGAATTGGGTGTATTGTAAGAAAATCCATCATGATATTCAGAAAGAGAATAAAATAAGGAATCAAATGGTACTAATGTATTTTTTTTTTAATTGTATTTTTTATGGACTGTGGAATCACCAAACTGATACCAGAAGTTAACACACAAGTATAAAACTTATCAGCAAAAATTAATGCATGATGCATACCCCGAGGCTATTTTACAATGGGACTGGCTATGTTTATTATTACATAGCTTAGATTAATATATAATATTGCTGTTAACTGCATCAAGACAGGTTTAAAACTTCAAATATATTTTTAGTAAGGAACTGGCTTTAAATTATACAGGTACATAGGGTAAGACACCCAGTACTCAGTTAGTGCCTAAACTCAGCTGCAATATTTGACTAGAATGTCCTAAACCTGGCCATTAAGATTTTAATCTTGGTCACTACTAATATTGGCAATTATTAATCTTGGCCATCAAGTTACAGATCTTGGCCACAACATTGATAATTAAACATGAGACATTACATTGAACAGACACCACCTTGGGAA
This sequence comes from Artemia sp. Qi Xiang Cuo, assembly GCF_049724085.1. NCBI lineage: Eukaryota > Metazoa > Arthropoda > Branchiopoda > Anostraca > Artemiidae > Artemia > Artemia sp. Qi Xiang Cuo. The sequence goes on from NC_142803.1 coordinate 44,989,796, forward strand.
GTTAGATTACAGTTTTGTTACTTTGGAAAACATTCTGCAATTTCAAATAAACCAGTAGCCTTGTTGTTGCTGTTGTGTTAAATTTGAGATTTTGTTGATGTGGTATTAAATTTAAGTGCATGCTCTGCTATGCTATCATCAAATTTTTGCTACCATTAAATTTGAATTCAATTCCTCCACACCATCCCAAATGCGCAGAAAACAGTATGCTAAGCTCTAAGCCTAAAAACTAAGTTTTAGGCTATACAGGAAGTTTATACAATTTGCAATTGTAAATTTTATTTTCAGAGAAAAATCATTACTCACTTCCAGTATTTTGGAAAATTTAGATGAGGCCAACAACAACCCTCATATATGAAGAGGGCCAAATTGCTGTGAAGACAATTGCACAAAATAATTTCAGATGTTCAATACTTTGCAAAATACTGAAGTTTCATAGTGGGTGAATGAAACCCATTTTTATTAATAAATTTCAATTACCTTAGTTTGCACTTTGGAGCAAATTAAGATCCATCTTGAATTGAGCCTAGATCATATTCTTTCATTACATTAATTGTAGACTTAGCTTGATTCTAGGCTGTACAAATTCTGGGATACCAGTTAAAAGAGGGTATCCAATGTTTACCTTCATCCATAAATATCAGCTGTTGGAGGATGCTATTGGAATGTTGATTGGGCACCCTTGGTCAAGGGCCCTCTTGGTAAACCCCCAGTACTTAGCCAGTGCCAAAACTCTGTTGCAATATTTATTTAGAATATGGAATTGTGGTAAACAATCACAAACCCAGTTATCAAATTCAAGTTTTCAATTTAAGTTGTGTTTGTAGATTGCATCAACTGTGGACTTAGCTTGATTCTAGGCTATACAAATTCTGGGCTATCAAGTTGAAAAAGGGGTGTCACATGTTTACCTCATCCAAAAATATCAACTGTTGGGAGCAGTTATAAGAATGTTCAGGAGCCTTCTTTGGCCAAGGGCCCTCTTGGCCAAACCCTAGTAGTTGGCTAGTTCCTAAACCTTGTTTTAACACATTATTGAAATGTAGCACCACATCATAACGTCATGCAGCTATCTTGTGCTAATCTTGGCCATAACACTGATAATTAAACATGATACAATATCCCAAAAAATGTCTGTTTACTTCCCATTAACAAATAGGGCAATGTATGTAGACAATGGACAATTTTCATAGCTTACAGTCCTGTTCCTGGAGGCTGTTTCATTGGATCTTTCAGCATGTTGCACAAAATGGCTGTCTAAAAATTTTAATCAGACAACTCTGGAGAAAAAAGGTATGGGAGGGGGGCTGATTGCCCTTCAATTTTTTGTCACTTAAAAATTGTACTAGAACTTTTGATTTCCATTTGAATGAGCCCTCTCCTAAACTTCTAGGACCACTAGTTTAATATGATTAACCCTGGGGATCATATCACTCCCCCCCCCCCAATAAAAAGAAACAAACAAATAAAAACATATCCATGATCTTTCTTCTGGCAAAAAATACTGAATTCTACACTTTGGCAGATGGGAGCTTGAATCCTATATGTTTATGATGTGTTAAAATAAACTGTCAAACAAACAAATGAAAATATGTTAGTAACTTCACAGTTTACAACATAATTTAGCTAGGATGAAAGTGAATATATCACTTGACCCCTTTCTGTGCCCTTTCATAATTGAATAATTGCTTCTTGGGAAAATTACATTTTGAGCCCTTAAAGGGCTCAAAACAGCCCATAGTAACCAAAAATGTCTATAAAAAAATGTCCTAGGTGAGAAAAAATTGCCATTTGTAGCTGATTCAGGAATTGTTATTATTTTTTTCCCTAGTCTGAATAGTAAAATGTTATTTGGAAAACAAATTTGCAGAAATAAAAAAAAAAAAACATGAACACTCTCAAACACGACATCTCAGCAAAACTAAAATAATTTTAGAGGTGTTCCTAACTCTTAAAAAAAAAATTCTGCAAATTTATTTCTAAAATAACATTTTACTATTAATCCTAAGGAAAATAATATTTATCATACCTGAATCAACTACAAATGACAATTATTTCTCACCAGACAGTTAAAAAAAAACAAAAAAACATGTTTTCAACTTTTGGTTGCTAGGCGTGAACTGTTTTATCTTTTCGAGCCCCATTAAGGGCTCAAAATGAAATTTCCCTCAGATATGATTATTGAATAATGAAAGAGCACAAGAACAGGCATCAAATGATGTATTCACTTTCATCCTAGCTAAATTAAGTTGAAAGCTAAGAATTTGCCCATAAGTTAAAATAAACATTTGACATACGCCTAAACTATCACTAAAAATGAGAAGAGAGAAAAAAAAATATTTTCAGTAATGTTTCATGTAGGGGAGAATACACCCTCTTCTCTACATGGTTTCAACGAGTCTAAGAAAAATTGAGTCAGTAAACCAGTGGTGCAAAGCACTGCTATTTTACTGACTCAATTTTTTATATAAAGTAAATAGGCTGATATAATTCCTTAATATTAAATCAACGAGAGAAGACTGGTATCCTCCACCCCAAAAATCATTTTGGCTAGTGACAGCTCTGCCTGTGCCTTATTTGAATAGTAGGATAGCCTACATCTAGCCTGTTTTGCAAGGTTTATCTTTTATAACACAAAGATTGTAAAAGGTTAGTGCCTTCTAGAGAGGGAAGGAGTTTTTGTGTTTACTTCAATGTATCATCCCGTGGAATCATTAAGGCTCTGGATTCAATCCTGGGAGTTTCATTCTTGCTCCTTCGACACTTTCATGTGGATTCATTCCCAAGCGTTTCCTTCATGTTCCTCAACTACTTTCCAGGATAGATAATGGCCCCTCATCTTGAATTTTACTTCCTTCTTCTTCTAATTCACAGCAGGCGGGCTATTCAGTTGGTACTATTTAGCCCTCTTCTTTTTGCTTCACTCTGTGGGCTACAGAGCTACTGTCTTAGTTGTCACTTATTTATTAGATATTCTCAGATATCTTTCAGTGGATATTTGGACTCAAGAATTTCAAATATAAGGCCACATATAACGATTTCTGTGCTATTTCTACTGGAATAGTTGGCGCGAATTTTGGCTAATAGTCATATTATGTGATGTTTGAAGCATATTAACAGTTTACAAAGCAAGGTCTGCTGAGCAGACATCAGCATATTACATTCAATTAGGCAATGGTCAATTGTTTCATTATTCATATTACAATAGCATTTTAACAGTTTACAAAGCAATGTATGTTGTGCAGACGTCAGCATATTACATTCAAATAGGCAATGGTCAATTATTTCATTATTCATATTACAATGCCTGCAAAGAGGGGACAGGGGAATTGAACCACTTGAATTAAAAAACTTATATGAGAATGCAAGGAAATTTAGTCCATTTGTTCCAGAACGAATTCTATGATAAATTTTAGAAAGATACTTATTGGGAAAGGGGGAAAGGATAGGATTAATCTTATTAAAATTAATATCTGATAGCCTCCATCGGTAGATATTTCTAATTGGAATTGGTCTCCCACTCGGCTGGTCAATATTTATAGAATTTTTTGCTATTTCATCAACCTGATGATTACCACTTATGCCAGAGTGGCTAGGAATGTACTGAAAATAAATTTTTATGCCACTTGAAGCAAGATTATCAATAATACTGAGACAATGATAAGTGTCAATGTTCAACTTATATTGAGGAGCTGAGGCCAGCAACCCAAGGCTTGATAGAGAATTGGAATATATGATAATATTATTCTAATTTGCAATCAAAGGTTGGTTTTGCTTAAGGTGTTCTAATGCCATGATTATGGCATTTAACTCAGCAGACATTATAGATAAATTATTAAATAGTCTCTCGCCCTGTGCAATTTTCAGGTGACACCACTTGCAATCTTCTCATTCATTTTTGACCCATCAACAAATATTTGGAAGTGATTTTTATAGGTAATTGTATTAAGTTCTGCAAATTTTTTCTGGACAAAAGCAATGGGGGTTAACTCTTTATTCTGCTTTGAAAATTCAGTATTTATTATGGGAATTGACCAATTCCATGGAGGGGAGTGGGGGAAAGTAGATGCAATAGACTTTGCTGGTACAGGGACCTTCTTCTGAATATTGGCATACTCATCTGCAATACCTCTATACATGGCTGGATTTCTTAACCAATTATGTAATGTGTGTGCTATTTGATTCAATTTTTGTAAGATATTTTATCAAGAGAAAGCTACGTCTCTCCCTTATTGTTGTTAATCCACTCTCCATAAGCAGAAACTTGGTGCTTTTGGGTTTCCTAAGACCAAATATGAGACGTATTATATCATTTTGTGTTGTTTCAATTTTTTGCATCTGGGTCTTTGCACATGCACCATAGACAATGAGCCCATAGTCAATATGGGGTCTTATATGTGATTTATAAAACTGGAGTAAGGTTTTCTCCTTACTTCCCCAGGGTGTGGAAAAAAGTCTTTTTAGTATATTGGTTTTTCTATAGCATTTTTTTATTGTGTTTGAAATGTGGAGGTGGAAATTATGTTTTTGATCAAGCAAGAGACCTACGTAATTGATATAACTATATTCAGGAATATTTGTTTTATTTAAAGTTAGTTTTGCATTAACATGGTTTTACTTTCGGTGAAATTGGATTATTTTTGACTTAGTAGGTGCAATGGGTAAATCTGAATGTTGAGAGAATTTTTCAAACTGGAAAAGTGACTTTTGCAGATTTGACTGTGTTATCTGAAAGGTGTTGCCAGATGACCATAGTACCAGATCATCAGCATATTGTAGATTCGTGTGGGTTAGGTTCATGTCCCAGAGATATAGGGCAAATAGGAGGCAACTGAGGACTGCTCCCTGAGGTAGGCCTTTGGTTATTGTCTTTTGGGGTGAAGAGGCTGAACCAACACAAACGATGAAACTTCGCACTTCTGTGAAGGATTTAATAAAAGATACAAGCTTAGGGGGTACTCCAAGGTTTGCAAGTTTGATTAAAAGGATTTGGTGGTTCACATTGTCATATGCCCCTTCAAAATCTAGGAAAGCTGCAACTAGTACATTATTTTTTGAGAAAGATTCATTTATTGCATTTGTTAGCAAAATGAAAGCATCTGTTGAGGAGTGGTGTTTCCTGAATCCAGTTTGAGTGTGAGGGATCATATTATTTTTTTCAACAAACCAGAGGAGTCTGTGATAGATCAATTTCTCCATTATTTTCCCCATCACAGGAGTAATCATTATGGGCCTATAAGACTCAGGGTTATCTTTTGGTTTATTTTTCTTTAGGATTGGTAGGAGGGACGAACATTTCCATATATTGGGTAACATAGAAGATGCCCAAGCGTGATTATAACAATTTAGCAGTTCTTGTTTATATGAAGGTGTGAGATTCTTTATCCATGTAGGGTGTATATTGTCATAGCTGCTGCTAGTTTTGGTCCTAATATGATGTATTGCATTATTCAATTCCTGGATTGAAAATGGATTAGTTATGTACTCAGATCCTGGGCGTGGTTGGTAACTTGGGTTCATAGGAATTGTGGACGGTTTTCTTTGATTATTTGATGTTAGCTTATTAACAAAAAGAGTTGCAAATAGGTTAGCTTTTTTATTATCATTGTCATAATGGGTATTATTATGTATAAGCTCATACAGGAGTGGGTTGGGGGAAGTCTTTTTCCCAAAGATGTGGCTTATGACTTTATGCATAATTCGCTCATGTGTTTCTCTGGAGAGATTATTTTCAAAATTAGTCCATTATTTATATTTAGCATCTATTATAGTCTTTTTTAGATTAGATTCTGCTTGTAATTTTTTTAAATATGTAGTAGGTGATGGTTTTTTTTATGAATTCTGTCCTAGCTGCCTTTTTTATCCTCCATTTATTTAGGCACTCATTTGTCCACCATGCTTTAGGAATTTGTTTAGGGAATGTTCTCTTAGGTGTTGTCCTGGGGATAGCATGATTAGCTGTATTTATTAGTAAAGATGTCAAGGCTTCAGCATGTGTGTCAACTGTTGTGTTAGAAATGCATGAACTTTGGGTGAAACTTGTAATTTCATCGTTTAGCTTATATTGGAACATAGACCAATTTGCTTTAGTGTTGATATATTTGGAGGTATGAGATAAAGTTTCAGCAGGTTCATTTAGGGAGCAAACTATAGCAAAGTGGTCAGTACAAAGAGTATCAATTTTATTTATGTAAATTTTGTTCAAAAAATTTAATGACACAATTTGTAGGTCAATTGTGGAGAATCTGCCACTTTTGGGGTTGAAATATGTATTCAGGTTTGGAGGGGTAGCAACAGCTAAATCATTATTATTGGAAGTCATATGCTCAATGAATTTACCAGCTTTATTTGCTGGTTTATTCCCCCACAAAAGGCTGTGGGCATTGAAATATCCACAAATAATGATATTTTTTAACATATTAAAATTATTTATATAATTAAAGAAATCCTTGGCATCTGTAGTTTGGCCATTAGGGTTATAAAATCTTATTATGTAGGTTTTTAAATTATTCAGCCAAACACTGATACCAATTACATCAACATCATTTGCAAAATCTGGAAAATTGATGCCACAAACATTTTATATTATTTTTAACTAATAAAGCTACCCCGCCTCCTTTTCTCTCTGAAGATCTATCCTTTCTGAGGATAGAATATCCCAGAGACCTAATTTGTTGATTTTGGGTTAAATGAGTTTCCTGGAGGCAAGCAATGTTAATGGAATTATTATTCATAAAAGATATTAGTTCATTTAGCTTATTTTCTGTGAGTGATCTTACATTCCATCGGAGTATTGATATATGTTGTGTTGTTGATTTATTCTTCATATGACTGTGTATCAATGTTCAGCTTTGTTAAAAGTAAAGCAAGATCTTTTTTTGCTTGAATGAGTATATCATCTGGGATGTAGATTTTTGCCAATTCTGCAATGATTTTTGTTTTCTCTATTTGATGTATGTTCATGGCCTGAACTGCATTACAGTTTAGAATGAATAAGCATATATTTGGGGATTGCATTTTTGGTTGTGCATCCTGTTTTTCGGTTAGGGGATTGATTCCTGGTAGTGTTTCTGGTTTGTTTTTTCTTGGGAGGGGGGCAGGCTGACCTCATCTCACCGGACAGGGAGGCTTGTTGGCTTGGTGATTCCTTCTGATAGGGATTTGAGCTAGGGGGCTTAGAAGATGGTGTTTTCTATGGGGTGCTTGATGCATTGGGGGCGTTTGACTTGGGGGTTTTGGTTGGTTTCATTACAGGCTTTATTTGGTATTGTTGGGCAGCATTTGCTTCCATTGCTGCAAAGGGGTATGGGATGGTCTCCTCTGTTGATATTTGGAGTGTTAGAGCTCTTGTCTTGTATGCAGGGCATAATGATTTATTTGTAGATTCATGTGGGCCTTTGCAATTGATGCATGTAGGCTGAGTGTTGTTGCAAGTTGTCAACTCTTTAGGATGCAAAGCTTTGCAATTACTAAACTCTCTGAGAATTTCATTGCATTTGTTTGTCGTGTTTCCCAGTTTCTGACACTTCTGACACTGGATAGGCTTAGGTTTGTATTCCTTGTGTGGTTTGATTTGCCCAAATAGGAATAATTTTTCTGGGATATTAATTTTTTCCTTCAGTGTGAATAAGAAGGATCTATTAGTTTTTAGGCCATTAGAGTTAGGTTTGCCAAGTTGGGTAACATCCTCAAGTGGGATTGTGTTTCCAGCCCTATCTGAGAGGCCTTCTTTTAACTCCTGAGTGGATATCTCTGGGGGAACATTATAAACTATTATTTTTGTTGGTGATTGTTTTGGGTTCCAATTAGATGCAATAATTGTGGTATTCAGAAGGGATTATAAGTTAATTATTGTATCTGCTGATTTCTGATCTTCTACAGCTATTAGCAGAGATCCATCACGGTTAATATTAAGAGAGAACATTGATTTTAGCAATTTAAAAATTGCAACTCTTATTGCAGTGATCATTTTTCTTTCAAAGGGGGTAGTGGGAGTAATTTTAAGTTAAATTCCAAAGTTTTTGGAGGGAGGATCTTGGGCAGGGAGAGGGGAAATGCTTTTGATTGGGGATATTTTTTCTTTTTTTTAGAGCTTCTAGAGAGGACCTCTTGAAACCCATTATCATCATTTATAGTTACATTAGCCTCTACACTTATCATTGTCCTATTCTCCGAATCGGAGCTATCATTTGAACTTTGAGATAGTGTGCTTGACTAGCCATTATAAGTGTCCTTCACTGTGGCACTTTCACTGGAATTTGATTTGGGATCTAGGGGGACTTTTTTTTTGGAGGACTTCTATACATTGCCTATTGAACATAGCTTTAAACAAAAGAAAACAAAACTGAAACAAGAAGGGAAAATAGAATGGTATCAAACCGTCTGCACTATACTATAGGGAGGAGAAACACCACAGTATAACTCTGAGGATGAGTTGAGCAGGATTGGTTTGGTACAACTGCTGATTAGAAGCGATAATAATTCACAGGAAAATATATTTTGATTTTCTTATAAGGTTGCTGTTGTGTTGTGATACTTCCATATCTATTAGTTTATGTCCAGTGTTGGATAATTCTTTTATTTTATTGGCCCTTTTATTTCAGTACAGTCTAGAATTTTGGGGCAAATTCATGGAGGAGAAGAAGAATTAACATCCTTTTAGACAAGAGGTGATTTACAAAAGTGATGAAACAGCTTGAACAATTAGTCTTAAATCTGAGTTTGAGTCAATCTAAGCCTCCAGTTTTCTGAAGAGGCACTAAAAATTTAATTTTGGATTAAGTCTGCTTTTTCTTTGGCTCTGGTTTCTGAGAAACACATTTTCTGTTGTTTGAGTAGACTTTTCAAGCCATATTAAGGTTTATTCCCAAATTAATTCACAAGATCTTTAAAACTCTATAAACCAGGATTGTTCAATTTTTAGCTTTTTAATTGCTTTGTTAAAAAGAAGATCAACACACACCATTTCATGCACCTTTCTGTGTTCTTTTCAAATATACTAGCCTATTTGCTACCATTGCCATTTATTAACTCTGCTTTAGTTTTTGAAGACATCAATTAAAAATAAAAAATGAAATCACTATATTTATCAAGATGGCTAGAAAGGACTAACAAAAATGAACTGAAAGTTTAATATACAATGATAACAATTGATGGAAATTTCAACAATTAGAGATTCAAAATTCTATTTTACAGTAATTTGTTATTTTTTAATATTATAATTATAAAGCTTCAGGTTAAAATACATTCATGGAGCTGGTGGCCTTCCAATCACTTTTAACCTAAAAAAATGGCAGTAGAACTTTCAATTTCCAATAAAATGAGCCCCCCCCCCATATTTTCTATGACGAGCCGTTTCATGTGATGTGGCCCTGAAAAAAAGAATCAATTCATTGAAGCCTTTTGACCCTTCCCAGAAACGTTTTTGCGAGTAGCCCTAGTCACAGTTACAAATAGTTGTAGTTGCTAGCAGTCACAATTACAAGTAGTCACAATTGCGATCACAGTCATAGTCACAATCACTTGCAGTAGCCGTTGCAAGAGGATGCAGTCATAGGTAGTCACAGTTGCAAGTAGTTGCATTGGGTATTAGTAGGGGTCCCTAAAGTTCAAGTTAATACCCTTTGCTGCTCCTGCAATATTGCACATTTGCCTTTTGATAACCTGGATGCACATAGTGTCTTTTGATTTAATTCAACTCCCCCTCATCATTCCCTGAACTTTTCACCTTAACACCTTAGCCTTTTTCAATACACCCAGAATCAAATATCTCTCCATTTTTCAACGATAACTGTGTGTGGACAATGGGCAAATTACATAATTTACAACCCTTGGTCCAGGGTCTGGGGGTATGGCATCCTCAAGGCATAGTTATCTGACCTTTTGAATATTTTGAACAAAATGACCGTTTCAAAATTACTATCATTGTTTATGGGAGGAGGGTATAAAAGAGCAAGGGAGTTGATTGCCCTCCAATAACTTTTTAGCATCCCCCTCAATATGTACTAAGAGTTTTACTTCATACCCTCAACCATTCCAGAGATATTGGTAATACACCCTTTTGACAAGCAGCATTTACATAGTGTGTTCTGGTTTTGCTCAACATTTCCTGAAAGGACAGTCAAAAAGGTCTTGAGAGGTGCTGGCTACCCTCTGATCTCTTTTGACTCTTAAAAAGGCACTGGAACTTTCAAATTCTAGTTGAATGAGTCTACTTCAAAGCTAATGTGACCACCCCTCCATATAAAGCCGCTCTGGGAAAAAAATAATACATTGAAGCCTTATGGCCTTTTACCAAGAGCATTGTCTCTGATAAGATCAAATATTTGCTTTAAAAAATCGTTGTAACCAGCCCCAAAGGGCTGAATTTGAGGGTCAATAAAGAAAAACATAAAAAAGGCTTCAAAATGTCTTTAGGCAAAAAATAATCCAGAATTTAAATTGTAAAAATTAATAAATTATTAAAACTATCATTTTATCAGATTTGTCAAAAAAAAATGTATTTATAGGTCATAACATAATAAAAACAAATAAACTCAGTAAAATAGATAGGCAGATGGTATAGAAATGGTATACATAGGATGTTCAAAAATATTTTGGGGGAAGGGCTGGAGTGAGAAAGATTTTTGATCGGGAAATCAAATGGTACTGATCTTTTGTTATTATAGTGCTTCCTTTGGAAAAGTCCATATAAGTAAGAAGGGTACAAATGTTTTCTTGGGGCTTATATGGCCTTTAGATCCATTTTTGAAAGCAGTGGTGCCGATTCACAAAAGTTTAGTGGGGGCAAGGATTTTTTTCGATTTTCTTTTAATGAAGATAGAAAAAAAACAGAACAACATTTAGCAAATATACCCAAAACAGGGGATAACCACAGATCTAAATTCTTTTAGTTAGCAGTTACTGCTGAATTTTTATAATTTTTTTTTTAAAGCGTCTCTCATCATCTCATAAATTTTTTTTTTTTTGCTATTATGATAAGAAACTTGCTAATTCTGACGCAACGAAACAAGAAAAACTGTTGTTTTTAACACGCAATTAGGGTAAATAAATACTTTCCATGCATTATGCCGTTCTTGGCCTGAGTGTGATAGCTTTATGGTATGGCTAAAGTTTATTTACACTGGTAAATAACCTGACGAAATTTTGGACCAGGCTATAAACAAGTTTAATGTAAAGGATAATAAAATCTAGGCAAGAATTGAAAAGAAGCACTTAAAACACAAATGTAGCTAATAGGAATTTACCAAATATGGAAGAGTCAAATTGCTAAAAGAAACTTGAAGCTCTTGATTATAGTGTTCTTCTTCTTGTCAAGATTTGTTTCACATTCTAGAAACAGAAATGTTAGTTATATATTGTTTCCTTGGTGTGAAAAATTGTCCTTCAGGAATTTAAATGCCTGGGACGTCCATGCACCAAGTTTCCTTTGTCTCAAAGGCATTTACAGAATCAGTTCACTGAATCAACTGTTTGAAAACTGCAGCAGTCTTTTTTAAGGTGTGTTTTGTCATGGATGGTCAGTTTACCCTTAGGTCTTGGAGTCTGTGCTTTAACAAAACCATTCAAAGAAAATTATTCATATGTTCTTCAATAATGAAAAGTGAAGAATACAAATTTGCTTTTAGTTGTTTTACTACTAACAACAACTCATTTCAGCACCAAGCCACCTGAGGCCGACACAGCTAAGCACGTTCCTATTTGATCCCAGTCTATTCAAAGTCTCCCTCTTTACACCCTCCCAAGAAGTTCCTATTTCCCTGAAATCGTTCTTTACGACATCCTTCCACTCCGACCGAGGACGACCGAGGACGTGTAGGGCTAAACCTTCCGTTTGGCCCTACACGGTTGGCCGAAAAGGACAATTTTTGGCAATTTGTCATCCTTCATCCACAGAACGTGCCCCAGCCATCATAACCTTTCTCTCATTATAATAGTAGTGAAGCCTGCTGGATGACAGGCAAAATATGCCTTAGTAAATACTCTTTTATGAGGATTGCCAAAAAAAATTTATGCCTGTTCCCACCCTTAGCACAAAATTTTAAGTTACTTTGCCTCCCCTCCCATCCCAACAAAACCATTCCTGAAAGTTTTAAATTGATCTCCCAGCCGTGAGACGAAACAGGTTAGACTTGCCAAAACTATACTGAGATATACATGATATACCGTACATGAAACTCAAGAATGATTATTAAGTATGCAATAAATGACCCACAAATCGTAGCTTCAAAATTGAATGAAAAAAATAAAAATAAAGTTACGGGCCACCTATAGGCGTCAATTGGAAAAAGGGGCATGTGCCTCGTCTGTATTTTTTGCCCTCCCGCTAGATTTGAAAGTTGCCCCTTTTTGTTTTTTTCATCGAAGAAATATAAAAAATTACCCCCTAGATTTTGAAGAAATACATTTGCCCTCCTTCCAATAATTATCGTGAACTGCCTACTGATCTAGCTTTGCTTTTTCAGTGTATTTCACAGTTTTGGTGTATTTCCATATAAAAATAAACGTTTCCATTAACCGAGTTTTCTCTGGAATATAGACACTCACCCATTATATAGGTAGATGAATGCCTTTTTTATATTAGGTTGCTCATAATGGAAGCTGAAAGTGACGAAGCATCAATGAGACTGGCTGTACACACCTTTAGTCTTGACAGTATAATGGAAAGCTTTTTTGTCCTGTGTATGGTGCTTGGTGGTGTAGTACCCTATGTTCCTCAGTACTTGGAAATAAGAAAAAATGAAAATGCTGATGGATTCAGTCTGTATGTGTGTCTTACTTTGCTAGTCGCAAACATTTTAAGGGTTTTATTTTGGTAAGTAGATTTATAGCTGTTATTAATGCTTTGAAATATAATAAACTAGTTTAACAAATTAAGAATTCTATGAGGTTTGACTTTAAGCTCATAAATGAAAAGAAGAAATGTTACCTTTATACAGCTTCCATAATTAATACAAAAGCAAAGCAAAGCTCATTAAAAATTAAATAAGCATACTGCCTGCAAAAAGCTATAGTTTGATGTGCAAGTGCAAGCATGATATTTGAGTTAAGCAAAATAACCAGAAACCCATTTGGCTATATTCTTCATAAGTTTGGAGAATTCGTATTTATTTCTATCTTTGAAAGTTTTTATTTATCTATTTGGACTATTTTGAACAAAATGGCTATCTCGAAATGTTAATCAGATATGTTTTGCGGAAGGGCAGCTAAAAATGAATGGGACCGAGATGGTTGCCTTCGATCAACTATGCCTCTTAAAAAGAGCGCTAAAGCTTTCAATTCCTTATCGAATGATCCCCCTCCCAAGTTCCTATGACTACTCCTTCCATATAAAGTTGCTCTTGGGAAAAATTATAAATAATACATTGAAGCCTTATGGCCCTTTGCTTTAGGCAACGCGTTAGTGGAATCGAATGGCAAGGTAAAACTCTCTTAGCCTTAATTATGCATATAATTCAAGCTTTGTTGATATAAATTTTAGCAAAATGAATGCATTTTCGGAGGTGTTGAAGGTTGAATATGCAGGAAGAGTTCTAAAAATTAGTGTGAAGGTGACTAAGCTACTTAGACTAGGAGTGAAATACGACCGGTACTCGTAGGGGGAATAGGTGATGCTAGGTAGCGAGAAAATATGTCAAGGGGGTAGTTTCACATACCACGTTGTCAACAATGGCTGTTCTACCGAAAAATGCACTTTTGTCAAAAACTGTATCTTATTTTAGTATACTACTTTCACCGAAGCTGCTCTTTAACAGGAACAACGGAGTAGCTCTAAGTATGACATCATACCCCTTAGAAGCAAATTTTAAAAAATATTTGCGTTTTATCCCCTTGTATATTAATTTGCGGTTTTTGTAAAAAAAAAAAAAAAAAAAAAAAAAAAAAATGCGTTTCAGTTGCAGAAATTCAAACCAAAATATTTATATTCAATTGAAGGCCTTGCGGATGTTAAGAGTGAACAAATGGTCCCTTATTGCCAAACGGAGATCAATTCACTGTGTCACCACAGGGTAACATCTCGGTCTTTTATTTTCCAAATATAAAAAGTACAAGTCCTTTGATGTATTAATTTTACTTGCAGTTCATTACTACGAACTGTTTGACATGATCAAGTGGTGATTTATCTGTCTTTCCCCTGATTTGCAGCTAAAATATAAAAGCTAGAAACATGAATTTTGTTTTCGAACCATGAGAATATAAATTAGATTATTATTAGACTTTAAAAAAAATTATATAAATTAGAAATATAACGTCATGAAAAAACTGGCGTTTACATAGAGTTGCATAAAGAAGGTTGTGTAATTAAAATATTTTTTAAAAGCAGCTAATTGCATAGATATTGTCATGCATTTTATTTTATAAGCACTATATGTGTATAAGTATATACAGACGTATTACAATTTTTTTATTATTGAATTACGGGTATAGATGTTTTTCAAAATGACTATGTATTCTGCTGTTCACTTAGAACTACATCATGCAGATTTTTGTTAAAACCGTGACTGGAAAGGTTTTTACGCTTGAAGTTGGATCTTCAGACACAATTGCAACCGTCAGAGCCAAAATTCAAGATAAGGAAGGTATTCCTCTACACCAACAGTGTTCGATGTTTGCTGGTAAACAGCTTGAGGATGGTCATACCCTCTCTTACTATAACATGCAGAAGGAATCAGCGCTTGACCTTGTCCTTCGTTTGAAAGGTGGTATGCAAGTTTTTATTAAGACGTTGACTGGAAAAACCATTACTCTTGAAGTAGAACCATCAGATGCTATAAAGAATGTCAAGGCCAATATTCAAGATAAGGAAGGCATCCCTCCTGACCACCAGCGTCTGATTTTTGCTGGTAAACAGCTTGAAGACAGCCGCACCCTCTCTGACAATTCCCCTTGTCCTTCGTTTGAGAGGTGGTATGCAAGTTTTCGTTAAGACCTTGACTGGGAAAACTATTACTCTTGAAGTAGAGCCATCAGATACTATTGAGAATGTCAAGGCCAAGATTCAGGACAAGGAAGGTATCCCTCCCGACCAGCAGCGTCTAATTTTTGCTGGTAAACAGCTTCAAGACAGCCACACCCTCTGAACCAGCTGAAGTGTTGATACAGAAGGAATCAACACTTCATCTTGTCCTTCGTTTGAGAGGTGGGATGGAAGTTTTTGTTAAGAGCTTGACTGGGATTACCATTACTCTTGAAGTAGAGCCACCAGATACTATTGAGAATATCAAGGCCAAGATTCAAGACAAGGCCCTCGCGACCAACAGTGTCTAATGTTTGCTGGTAAACAGCTTGGAGACAGCAACACCCTCTGTGACTATAACGTACAGAAGGAATCAACAATTCACCTTGTCCTTCGTTTGGATGGCAGTAAGCAAGTTTTCGTTAAGACCTTGACTGTGAAACCCATTACTCTTGAAGTAGAGCCGTCAGATACTATTGAGAATGCCAAGGCCAAGATTAAAGACAAGAAAGGTATCCCTCCCGACCAGCATCGTCTGATTTTCACTGGTAAACAGATTGAAGACAGCCACACTCTCTCTGACTACAACATACAGAAGGAATCAACACTTCACCTTGTCCTTCGTTTGAGAGGTGGTATGCAAATTTATTTAGAATCACCCCTTATTTGGGATGCTGAAATAAGTGAGAATTAGAATATTAGGATTGAGTCTTGATGTTATGACATCAGGCTACATTCATAGTAAAAATAGTGGTTTGCTCGGAGTTATGCTAACAAAAATATTAATAAGCAGCAGAACTGAACTGTGAACTTTACTTATTATGACATTAATTTAAGAAAACTGTTTCCATAAAAGAAGTTATTCAAAGAAAAGCTATTACCCATAGCTCTTCCTGGGATATTCCACAGACACCCTTTTGACAATCTGGATACACATAGTGTCTTTTGACTTACTTAGTTTTACATCTTCTTCAAATGTCCTTAAAAGCTTAAACTTAAAACCCTATTCCGTTCCTAAAATATCAATCTGTCATTCTGACCACCTGGCTGCACTTAAACTATTTCGCTTTAGTTCAATAATTGTATTAGTAGCAGTAGCAGTAGAAGTAACTATCGCAGTAGTAGTAGTGGTTGCAGTCGCATGTAGTCGCGGTCTCAAGTAGTCGGAGTTGCAAGTAATCACAATCCCAATCGAAAGTTATCGCAGTCGAAAGTAGTCGTAGTCTTAGTAGTAGTTGTAGTATGTACATAGTGTTCTTTGGTCAGTTCAATGTGCTCTGAAAGTTTTAACTTAATGCCATAAGCCATTCCTGTGATATTGTTGGTATGCACTTTTAAAAACCTTCATGCGCAATGTATATCTCGGTTTAGTTGAAAATCTCTCTCAACTAGTCCCCGAAGTCAAGCCGAAAACCGGCGATACGCTGCCGAAAATATTTCAGTGCGTGGCAGCCGCAAGGACTTCGGCGCGTCGTCAATACAGTTGGCGGTGGTGCGCCGCCGAATATTTCTAGCGCTGAATTATTTTCTGATATTATTGAGAGGAAAATATATTGCAAATCCACTATTCAATGACATTTGCAAAAATTTTGGATTTCCCTCAATTCCATTCTCAATTCTTTCCCTCATTTCCAGTTAAAATGAGTTTCAACTAGCCCTTATAATCCTCGAATATCTTCTTTATAAATGTTCTTCTTTTTTGGTGAGCAAATATATGTAAAATCTTCACCAAACTTCTAAGATCATAAGATCATAACCGACCCAAACTATAGCTAACATCGGCTAACAGGGCTAAGACACATTTTATTTCAAAACTTTTATTCCATCATTCCTAAGTGAGAGGATTCAATCGTGAATCAATGAGAAACAATAATCACTCTTGCGTAGAAAGTGAGGTGTTGGGACGTATCAACGCCCTTATTATGTAGATTAATTACTGATTATTTATTTTATAGTGTTTTTCTCGACTTCCATACATTTTTTTTTATATTTGAATTCTATTCATTTTCACTATCATATTCATTTTAATCCACTCTAAGCTTTTACGCCAAATTTTTGTTTTTGAATGATCATGAATCAAGAGGAAATCTAGAGTTGCTGTTCTTTTGAAAAACCCAAAAGCCACATTCATACAACTGATTGGGGTAGCTGATCCACTGACAACACCTGAGGTTACAGCCTTTTATTGAGCCTCAGGTGGTTACGTTTGTTTTCGGAACCCCTTCCTCAAAAAAAGGAAACCCACTGACTTTCCCATCTTTCCTAAAACTTGCGTTCAATAATGCAATAGTGGACAACTTTTGTGTGAACTGTGTAACTTAATGTTTAGAGGCAAACGTGGCAATGTGACCTCTAAAACTAGGACGATATTCATATAGCTTATCCGAAGTTCCAAGCCAATTAGCTATGTCCTAATTTTGTGCCAAAGTCGGGTCGAAATTAGAACACTATACCTAAAATCCTTTGTGCGTGAAGACAAGGGCTCGAATCCTGGTGTCGCTGGTTATTTAGTTTGAAAGGGGGGTCAGCAACGTGATTCTGTATGCTTAGCCAGAGTCAAACTAGCTCTAAACGGGTACCTGAAGAAATCCGAGGAAGCTAAAAAGAAAGATGCGAAAGCAAGGGATGGCTGGTATTCAGCCCCCTTTGTACTTCCTGACTGAAGAACCATAAAACGGAAATCAGTGCCACCAGTAGGAACTGTAAAGTCCAATGTCAGTAGTATTGTGTTAATGTAAGGAAGCGGGGCCCTACCCTGTCATTCCTATGACTGCCTTATACAGTACAAGAGCAGCCATATTGGAGTTGCTAGTCCCTCTACGAGATCTAACACTTTTTTAGGAACAATTATTCTCGAGGAAAAATCTTCAGTCTGTTTAAACACATACATATCCAAACATACTGGATGCCTCTTATCTCAACGTCACGGATGATAAGGATTCTTGGAAATATTTCTGTAGCAATGCCAAGATTTCAGAGCGGGCCTATTTCGTTATCTCAAGCAACTGTTTCAATATAAAAGAATGGTCACCTCGGATGTATTTAGTAGATGAAGCGAGCTTAATCTAACAAGATGGAATCTCTTCTTTTTTGTACTCTAATGGTATCGAACCGATTATTGATTATTGACTTTTGATTATTGAT
Organism: Artemia sp. Qi Xiang Cuo; assembly: GCF_049724085.1. Classification (NCBI taxonomy): domain Eukaryota; kingdom Metazoa; phylum Arthropoda; class Branchiopoda; order Anostraca; family Artemiidae; genus Artemia; species Artemia sp. Qi Xiang Cuo. The sequence goes on from NC_142803.1 coordinate 45,007,896, forward strand.
TATGACTACAACTGGGCAGGTATCATTATTGTAATGTAATGACCCTGTGCTTTCATTAGACGAAGAGAGCGCTACTCTTTTTTTCCTTAGTGGATTAAGATCAAGAAGAAGGTTCAACGTCGATTCCGCCAATGCTGCCGACTACATAACCAAAGTCATAGATGTCGTTATTGTTAACTATAGTTATAGATGGTGACATTTCTTTACCAACGATACATTGTTTAGCTTCTAACCAGTTTTCCATTGATTTTATGAAATGCATGTCGGATGTATAAATCGAACGTGAGACCCGTGATTGTCTGAAGAGAGCGATACTCTTTTTTTCATTAGTGGTTTAAGACCATGAAGAAGATTTAACGGCGATTCCCCCAATGCTGCCGACTACATAACCAAAGTCATAGATGTCGTTATTGTTAACTATAGTTATAGATGGTGACATTTCTTTACCAACGATACATTGTTTAGCTTCTAACCAGTTTTCCATTGATTTTATGAAATGCATGTCTGATGTATGAATAGAAAGTGAGACCCGTGATTGTCTATGGTAAAAGAACGACACGTTACTCGACTGAGCCAACAAGTCATTGAAAATAATATATCCTTCGAAATGTATTCTAAGGGAATCAATGTGTTGTTTCCGGGACGTTGGCCAACTGATGTTAAGCGTCAATACATCGTAACAAGATATTTGCGCAATCGATTTTTCAATTTGATTGTTTGGTATATGATATCAGTGATCTGTTTGCGGGCATATTTTTTGGCATCATCCCGCGAATATGCATACCACGGTGATTTGAGTTGCATACTGGACAGACTTATTTTGATGGTTAATGAAACTTGTTTCAATCTCCAAAAATTGTAATACGTCCGGCCACACCCATTGAATTTATATTGACAATATGTTATATGTGCTTCTAGTTTGCGAGCTTAGCCCTTGAGGCGAATCTTAACCTTTTTTATTCTGAAAAATTTTTAAGACACGTATGTTATATGTGTCGGGTGTGTTATATTAGCCCTTGAGGTGAATCTTAATAATTTTTTATTCTGATTGTTTTAACTTTTTTTTTCTTGGAATGAAAAAAAGACTAATAGAACTTGTTTCGATCTGCAAAAACTGTAATACGTCCGACCACACCCATTGAATGTATATTGACACTATGTTATATGTGTTTGTATATCATATATCATCTTTGGTTTAAAAAAAAACCTCCCTTACTACCCATTCTTGAACTATTGAATTCAATCCGTGAAATGTTTTTTGAATTTGGACCTTAAGGGGACGGTAAAGAGCAATATAAAAACTAAAAAGCGCATAAAAACTGCCTTCGGGTAGTTAGCCCTTGAGGCGAATCTTAACCTTTTTTATTCTGAACATTTTTAAGAACTTTGTTTTCTTATGATGAAAAAAAGACTAATGAAACTTGTTTCGATCTCCAAAAATTGTAAGACGTCCGACCATACCCATTGATATTATATTGACACTATGTTATATGTGTCAATATATCATATATCATCTTTGATTTAAAAAATATCCCTCCCTACTACGCAATCTTAAACTATTGAATTCAATCCGTGAAGTATTTTTAGAACTTGGACCTTAAGGGGACGGTAAAGAGCTATATTAAAACTAAAAAGCGCATAAAACTGCCTTTGGCTAGTTTGCCAGCTTAGCCCTTGAGGCGAACCTTATAGTTTTTTATTCAAAACAATTGTTTTTAATTTTTTAGAATGAAAAAAAAGACTAATGAAACTTGTTTCGATCTCCAAAAATTGTAATACGTCCGACCACACCCGTTGAATTTATATTGACACTATGTTATATGTGTTTGTATATCATATATCATCTTTGGTTTAAAAAACACCCCTCCCTTACTACCCATTCTTGAACTATTGAATTCAATCCGTGAAATGTTTTTTGAACTTGGACCTTCAGGGGACGGTAAAGAGCAATATTGAAACTGAACGGCACATAAAAACTGCCTTCGGGTTGTTTGCGAACTTAGCCATTGAGGCGAAATTTAATGATTTTTGATTCTGAATATTTTTTTAACTTTTTCTTTCTTAATTGAAATAAAGGTTAAAGAAACTTGCTTCGATTTCCAGAAATTGTAATACGTCCGACTTCACCAATTGAATTTATATTGACACTGTGCTACATTTGTTTGTATATCATTTATCATCTTCGATTTAAAAAACACCCTCCCTACTATCCAGTCTTCAATTATTGACTTTAATCCGTGAAATGTTTTTTGAACTTGGACCTTCATTGGACGGTAAAAAGCAATATGAAAAATAAAGGCGCATAAAAACTGCCTTCAGCTAGTTTGCGAGATTAGCCCTTGAGGCGAAATTTAATAATTTTTTATTCTTAACATTTTTTGTTAACTTTTTTTCTAAGAATAAAAAAAGACTAATGAAACTTGTTTCGATCTGCAGAAATTTTAATACACCTGATCACACTCATTGAATTTACACTTCAACTATGCTATATGTGTTTATTTATTATTTATCCTCTTTTGTTTAAATAACACCCCTCCCTTACTATTCATTCTTGATTTAGTTGGTTGAATCCGTGAAATGTTTTTTGAACTTAGACCTTCAGGGGACGGTAAAGAGCAATATGAAAACTGAACGGCACATAAAAACTGCCTTCGGTTAGTTAGCGAGCTTAGTGCTTAAGGTGAATCTTAATAATTTTTTATTCTGAACTTTTTTTAACCTTTTTTCTTAGAATGAAAAAAGACATATTTTTAAAACTTTTTCTATGTCTTAAAATAACCTGCAATCTTTGGTGAACATAGTTTTTGGATTTTTTCTTATGTGGCCGCCCCACTGGTACTCTATAGTTAGTCCTCGACAATACTTGGTTTATTCGGTTTTGATCATTATTAGTTGTGCACTGGAAGAATAAATACATAAGTCTTATTTTAAAGAAAACTAAAGATGAATTATTTCGAGAAAGTACGAGTCTCGTGTGTCTACATGATAGAGTTGTCGTAGTATTGAATGCTGACAAGGACAAATATTTAAATTGCAAAACAAGCACTAATGGTAACATCATTGGAAATTTTTGCGATCGTTTGGCAGTGAGTGATTAAATTTCTTTTGAGTATCAAAAAAATTCAACGGCTATAGTGGTGGTTATACCAGAGTCATATTTCCAGAGATGATAGTGCTTAAAGATAATGCAAGCCTAAAACTAATAGTTGATGATAATGGCCAACTTCTTACTTATCGCGCGGCAAACATGTTACCTATTGATACAGCATATCAACATCTTTGTGGTATTACCATTCGACGTTACGTAAAAGCAAGACGAGCGTACTCCAGCATCAATGTCATAAATCATATCCTGTCTGTGTGTCGGAACTGTAACCAGTTTAAAAATATCGTGGTTATAGAGAGTTAAATCGAGAGCAAAATTAAAAGGGTAAGAGCAGATAAAGTCGCCCAGGAGAGTAAAGACCATTCAATGAAAAGCAAAGCATTACTAAACGTTTACAGTGTTACAGATAGTTTACCATCATATACCATCATGGAACACAGTAATAGCAACGATTAAAAATTGAAGATGAAATACTTCAAGAAAGTATGTCCACATATTAGAGTTATCGTAGTATTGAATGCTGACAAAGAAAATGTTCCGAACTACGAAACAAGCACTAATGGTGACACCATTGGAAATGTATATGTGCATTGTATATGTGCTGTGGTTCAGCAGGCAGTGAAAAGGTTGAACTCGAATTCCCGCGATTGTGATGGCATTTCTGCCAATTATTTAAAAGTTGATTGCCCACTTCTTTTTCAACACCTGCAGTTGCTTTTCCAAATGTGCTTGTGTGTTTCTGCGGTACCGGATAGTTTTTTATATGGGTATGTAATGTCAATTCTTAAAAAAGGGAAACCTCCTAGCGATTTCACGTCGTATCGGCCAATAACTTTGTCATGCAATCTCAGTAAAGTTTTTGAATATATTCTTCTTCCGTCAATATCAAGTGCACATTTTGGCGAAAATCAGCTCGGATTTTCGCCTGGGGTAGGCTGCCAGCAAGCCCATCGAGTTCTAATTGATCTTCTTATTGACGCGACTAAAATGGGATATGAACTCTATCTTTGCGCCTTGGACCTTTCCAAGGCTTTTGATAGCGTCGCCCGCCCACAAGCTTGGGTGACCGTTTTGGTCACCCAAGATTAATGGCGTGGTGTCAGACAAGGTGCAGTCCTTTCCCCTTCTATTTTTAAATTTTGCATTTCTTCTGTTCTATCTTATATCCCAACCACTTGTATTTTTCAGGCGGTTAATATTTCTTACGTAGCGTATGCTGATGATATACTTCTAATTAGTAGGGCTAGAAAAGGCCTTTCTGTTTCTGTGTCTACAGTTGCAACAAACCGTAGTAAAACTGGTCTATCACTGAATTTTTCTAAATGCGAATATCTTTCGTCCAACAGTAATTGTAACTCGCCTTTAGACTGCGCTTCTTTTTCTGTCCCATGTGTCTCTTCTTTTCGGTGGTTGGGCATTAACATTGCTAAAAATCGTAAATCTCTCCGAGACCAAGCCATGGCGAATTGTAAGAAAAAGATCCATGTATCTTGCTCCAAAATTGTTGCCAATCGGGGGAAATACAGTAGGAAGACCCTTGCTAAATTGTAGTCTTTTTTACTGATCGTTCGATTTTGTTCTTTTCTGGTGTTTATCCCATTCTTGGGCGAAAAGATGCTCGGTCATTACGTTCTTATTGTTTTCGTTTTTTTGCGTTTTCTACTGTGTTTGCCCCCATGGTACCGGAATCGTAATCTTGTCTCAGTTTTTGGGCTTCTAGACATAATTGAAAAGCTAGTTGGGCTTGCTGACAAACTCCTCCAGACAGTGGAGGCTCTCCCAGCTCGTCATGGGTGTTTCCGCCTCCTTCATTAATTTCGTGCTTTTACTGTGTATTTAGTGTTTTATTGTGTAATACTGTGTATTTAGTCGCTTTCTATGCATTTTTTGTTTTTTCTTCTATTTATACTCCGCTTTTGTTACTTTAGCGGGTTAAAAATAAAGTATTATTATTATTGTCATGACAGTGAGAGATTAAATTTCTTTGGACTACCGAAAAATTCATCATTATTGATTGTGTATATACTTGAATAATATTCCCAGAGATGATATTGTTTAAACATATTGCATACCTAAAAGTAATAGCCGACAACGAGGTTCAACTTCTTGCTCGTAGCGTGGGTAACACGTTACCTCTTGATAAATCATATCGCCATCTTTTGGGTATTAGCATTCAACGGAAGGTAAAAAGAAGACAGGCGTACTTTTGAACCAATGTCATAAAACATGTCTCAGTGTCAGAATTGTTACCTGTGTAAAAAATAATGTGGTAATAGACAGTGAAATCGCCGACAAAATAAAAATGGCATTGGCAGATAATATCACCATGGAAATTAATGATGATTCTAAGAAAAGCCTAGTATCGGTGAATGTTCACAATCATCGACAGTTTACCATCAGATACAGCCAATGAACAGAATAATACCACCGATGAAATGTGTGATGCGATTGCACCTGAAACCATACTAAAACTCGCGAATGACCCTAAAATGGAATAAATGTCATTTCAAGAGGAAAACAAATTGAAGTATTTTACGTAATGGATTCATAGCATCCACTGTTTATGATGATGTTCAACATGCCATTTATCTCAATAAAAAATATTTATGCATTACTTTGTTATATCTCCATTATTTTTAGGCGTAGGCAATTGAAATAATTTGTTAACAAATAATTTTATCAGTCGCATATCAATTAAAGGGAGTTTTTCATTTTTGACTTCAACAAACTCAACTAGTTGGTAAATTCAGAATGTTTTAGTTGCTGACTAAGTAACAATCATTTAGAATAATTCTAGGGAACCCTTGCCAGCTATTATTTCTTGGTGAAAAGGGTCTTTGGATACAAGGCGCACCGTACTCATCTGGCGAGCATCACATGAGAATGATGCGTTATCTGGTATTATGTAAGCTCTCATGCTCTTGGTGAAAAAAACAACGAATACAAGCGGGCCCATATTCTGATTTCTGAGAATTTATTCTATGATTTCTATGGGATTCTTCCGGATTTCTTTGTATTGTTTTTTTTGTGAATTTGAAGGCATTTCTATGTATCGGTCAAGATTTTTCAGAGGTTGGTCTTGATTTCTACAGTTTAATCATGATTTTTATGAATATGTCAGGATTTTAAGAGGATAGCCTTAGACCATACAATTTGGTCTTGATTTTTATGAATATGTTGGGAATTCTATGTATTGGTCATGATTTTCAGAGGTTGGTAATGATTTCTACAGTTGAATATCACTGAATATCATAGGCAGCGCAATGGCGCTGCCTAATTAAAGAACGATGCTGGCACAATGTATTATTTATTTTTTTTTTGGTTTCTTGGTCTTAGACCAGGGCACTTCGTATCGAAGGAGTTGTCGTAGAAACTTCGAAAAGGGCTCATTCGATTGGAAATTGGAGTGGATTGTGCCCTTTTTAATAGTCGAAAGTGATTGGAAGGCAACTAACATCCCTTCCACGCCCATCATTTCCCCAAACACATCTAATAAAAATTTTAAGATAGCCATTTTGTTCAGCGTAGTTGATTTCTAGATAGTAATTGTGTTTTGAGGAGGACACTCTGCCATAGCCCTCAGGAAAATGGTTGTGTTATGCCCTGGGAGCATATAAGGTTTTTATAGAAAGCGTTGTCGTAGAAACTTCAAAAAAGGCTCATTCGATTGGAAATTCAAAGGGTTAGTGCCCTTTTTAGTAGTCGAAAGTGGTTGGAGGTCAACTAACCCCCCTATTACGTCCACCTTTCCCTCAAGCATATCCAATAAAATTTAGTAGATAGCTATTTTGTTCAACCTAGTTGAAAGTTCTAGAGATTGGGTATTTGAGGATGACAACCCCCCACAGCCGTCAGGGCAAGGAATGTAAGTTATGCCCTGAGGGCATATAAGGTTTTTTATAGAAAGTGTTGTCGTAGAAACATCAAAAAGGGCTCATTCGATTGGAAATTGAAATGGCTAGTGCCCTTTTCAATAATCGAAAGTGATGAGAAGGCTACTAACATCCCTTCCACGCCCACCATTTATCCAAACACATCCAATCAAAACTTGAGATAGCCATTTTGTTCAAAGTAGTTGAAAGGTCCGGAAATTATATCTAAGAGGATGACACTCCCCCTACAGCCCTCAGGGTAAGGTTGTAAGTTATGCCCTGGGGGCATATAAGGTTTTTGTTGAAAGCTTAGCCTTAGGAACTCTCACGCCCACCATTTCCCCAAACACATCTAATCAAAATTTTGGGATAGCCATTTTGTTCGACGTAGTTTATAACTCTGGAAATTATATTTTTGAGGATGACACTCCCCCCACAGCCCTCAGGGCAAGGGTTGTAAGTTATGCCCAGGGGACATATAAGGTTTTTTTTATAGAAAGCTTTGTCGTAGAAACTTCAAAAAGGAATCATACTAGTCGGACGTGATTGGAGGGCAACTAACCCCCCTATTACGCAACCATATCCCCAAACACATCCAATAAAAATTTTGAGATAGCCGTCGTGTTCAACGTAGTTAAAAGGTCTGGTCATTAGGCGTTTTAGAATGACAATCCCCTCACGGCCCTTAAGGCAAGGGTTGTAATGTTTGCTCTTGGGGTATGTAAGATTCTTATTGAAAGCGTTGTCGTAGAAACTCAAAAAGCGCTCATTCGATTGGAAATTGAATGGGCTAGTGCCCTTTTTAATAGTCAAAAGTGATTGGAAGGCTTGACATTTTTATAGTAAAGATTGATGATGTGTACAATGTATTATACTTTTTTTTTTTTTTTGTTTAAACCAGGGCACTTAGTATCGAAGGAGTTGTCGTAGGAACTTCGAAAAGGGTTCATTCGATTGAAAATAGAGAGGACTAGTGCCCTTTTAATAGTCGAAAGTGATTGGAGGGCAACTATTCCCCCTCCCATGCCCAGCCTCCCATTTGCGTATTATGTTTAAAACCTAAATGTTGCCTTAAGATTAAATAAAAATGCACTGTGTTAATGCAAATTCCCAATAAGGCATCTCAGCAGCATCCCAAGAACGACCGAAGGTATAATGTTCAAACTTTTGGGACTATTTCTGCTCTTAAAATTTAACCAAATCAAAATACCGTAAGTGTATGCAAGCTATCAAAGAAAGTAAACAGATTTTTTTTGCGAATGGTATCAAGTTTGCCATTTCAGGTCAACTAGAGGAGGTATGAAACTAAATTAAACACTGTTTGTGTCCAGATTTTTAAAATAGTGTATGTTGTTCAAAATAGCTGAAATTTTTCTCCAAAGTCTTAAAAAATCAAAAGAATTAAAGAATTATTTTCTGTTTCCCTGAAAAGACTGTCAATATAAAACGAACAGAAAGCAATTAAAAATAACTTTCCACAAAATATTTTTTTTACATATGAATGTGCATTGTCAGTTTAATATACATTGACTGATATTTAGTAATCAAAATGTTAATGTTATTTGATTTATTAAAGTTATAAAAGTAAAAACATTTATATTTTTCCAGTAAAGGGCAAATTATGTTCTGGCCTTGGGATAGCATAGGGGTTTTGAGCCCTACTTTTGTTAATTTCTGCTCGTTCTGAATTTGACTCGGTTATTTATTGTAATTTCTGTTCGTTTTGGGTATCATTAATTTATCGATGCTGATTTGTGGTAGTTTCACGCTTGGTAGATTATTTTATTTTATTTTTGCTCATTTTTGGTTTAATGGAGTTCTTTACTTTTCTTTGAAAAACTTATTTTGTGGAAAAAGTTTTTTTAATTAATCATCATAAAAAAATTAATGCTTTGAATCCATTTCATACAATAATTCATGATTTTTTCTCTTGAAATGACACTTATTCCATTTTGGGGGTCATTCGAGAGTTTTAACATGGTTTCAGGTGCAATCGCATCACACATTTCATCATTGGCGTTATTGTGTTCATTGGCTGTATCTGATGGTAAACTGTCGATGATACTAGCAACATCCACCCATGGTATGCTTTTCTTTGAATTGTCATTAATTTCCATGGTGATACTATCTCCCAATGCCATTTTTATTTGTCGGCGATTTCACTGTCTATTACCACGTTATTTTTACACAGGTAACAATTCTGACACTGAGACATAATATGTTTTATGACATTGGTGCAGCAGTACACCTGTCTTCTTTTTACCTTCCGTTGAATGTTAATACCCAAAAGATGGCGATATGATTTATTTAGAGGTAACGTGTTACCCACACTAAGAGCAAGAAGTTGACCCTTGTTGTCAACTATTACTTTTAGGTATGCAATATGTTCAATATCATCTGTGGGAATTTTATTCTAGTATATCCACCTTCAGTAATGTTGATTTCTTTCGGTAGTCCAAAGAAATTTAATCTCTGACTGTCATGACAATGCACACATACATTTCTAATGGTGTCACCATTAGTGCTTGTTTCATAGTTCAAATAATTGTCTTTGTCAGCATTCAATGCTACGATAACTCTATTATGTACACATTCGTTCTTGAAGTATTTCATCTTCACTTTTCAACTTTGCTATTATTCTGTTCAATGATGGTATCTCATGGTAAACTACCAGTGATACTGTTAACGTTCGGTGATGCTTTGCTTTTCATTGAATTGTCTTTAATTTCCTTCGTGGTGTTATCTGTCCATGCCCTTTTAATTTTGCTCTCGATTTCATTGTCTATTACTACATTATTTTTACACAGATTACAGTCCCGACTCATAGACAGGATATTATTTTTGACATTATTGCTTGAGTACGATCGTGTTGCTTTTACTTACCGTTGAACGGTAATACCAAAAAGATGTTGATATGACATATCAAAAGGTAACCTGTTACCTGCGCGATAAGCAAGAAGTTGGCCCGCGTCTTCAACTATTAGTTTTAGGCTTGCATTATCTTTAAGCACTATCGTCTTTGGAAATTTGACTCTGTCGTAACCACCACTATGACCATTGAATTTTCTTGGTACTCCAAAGAAATTTAATCTATCACTGCCACAGCAACGCTCACATGCATTTCAAATGATGTCACCATTGTTGCTTGTTCCGCAATTCAAATATTTGTTCTTGTCAGCATTAAATGCTATGACAACTGTCATTTAGTCATACTCTCGCGAAATAATTCATCTTTACTTTTTTTTAGTAAGACTTATGTGTTTATTCTTCCTGTGTCCAATTAATAATGATCGAAAACAGAAAAAAAGTATTGTCGATGACCAAACATAGAGTACCAGTGGAGCGGCCGCATAAGAAAAAATCCAAAAACTATGATCACCAAAGATTGCATGTCATTTTAAGACATGAAAAAAAAGTCATTTTTTATACTAAGAAAAAATATTTTAGAAAATGTTCAGAATCAAAAATGATTAAGACTTCTCAAGGGCTAAGCTCGCAAACTACCCGAAGGCAGCTTCTATGCGCTTTTTAGTTTTCATATTGCTCTTTACCGAACCCCTATTTTTTCGGATTAATTCAATTTTCAAGCGGTTTAAGGTCTTACTGTCGATCATTTCAATTAAAAGAATATTTGACAGAGTTAAGATTGATGTCTCTTCCTTATTATGTCCGAGGTTTGGTCATTGTAACGATTCTGAAAAGAAATTATGGACCCCAAGAACTCTTGCTTAGAAGGAATTCCGAAAAGAACTGGTACCAATTTAGTTTTCGAAACTTAAAAAAAAAACAAGCCAAAAAAATTCTAAAAATAGAACAAAGGCCGATCAATTGACGGCGCGCCGCCAACCAGTTTTGTGCGGCGCACCGCCGAAGATTTTTAGGCTAATAATAACCGAAACTTTAAAATGGGAGTTTTGACAACAGTTAATACATCAAAACAATCAATTTTTTGTTGATTTCAACTATACCAAATTCATTTAGTTTAAAGTTACCCATCAAGAGCTGTAAGCCCGGGAAAAGTTGCCTGATTTTCAAAAAAGGGAGAAACACCCATAGAAAGGCAAGTGATCTTGATGAAAATCAGACCATCTTATTCATCGTATCAGATACATATTTCCTCAGAAGAAAGATAACAGAAGCCCCAAAGAGTGCTAATTCGCTATCGATTGAAAATTCTGAGATGGCCAATCAATTTAAAAGTGTCGAAAACTATGTATTAAGCTTATCAGTTTCAGGAGAAGCAATACCGCACGGTGGCGCATTCCTTCCTAAAAAGTCATTTAGTCGTTCGTATTAGAGCTTCGTCTAACTAAGTTGATTCACTTGATGCTTCGTGAAATTATGAACAGTGATGTATAATTGCGCATCAGCTATTATGGAGGAGGGGAGGTGGGTCATTGTGTAAGCGGGTGGGTAGTTTCTTTAAAGTATATTTAATTCCCAAGCTGTGAAGCCAGTGGCGGATCCAGGGGGATGCCGCCCCCCTAACGTTGTCTAAAGTAGTGTAATTTACTTAGTTAACGCCATTTTGCTTTAATTAAACTTGCTTCTAACGTAAGTTTATAGGATCAACCTATTTTGCGCCCCCCCCCTAAAAAAAATCCTGGATCCGTTCTTGTGTCAAACTCCACGCGTCTTCAGATGAATATTGATCGAGTCTAGAGAGAGAAAGGTAGAATTTAATCTTTAATCTCCCTTCGTTTTAGACTAGGGCTGAATAAGGGTGCTGTTGGGTTATCGGACAATCTTTTCTGTGTAGCATAAAAGATTGTGTTCACATTCCTACCAGCACAGACGTAAAAAAGTGGGGGTGGGTATGATGAGCTTAACCATGAAATTTCTTTTGGGGGGAGCTACCATGCGCTGCCAAGTTATCACGAATATAAATAATAAATTTCTCATTTCCTATTTACATATAATGTTTAAATCTCTTCCTGTTTTCTGGAGGGGGGGTGTCCATGGAGAACATCCCTATAAAACAGGTGTGTTTGAATAATTTGCCTTTAAAACTATTTATTAATCATTTGGGGTGTTCCACCCTCCCTCTCCTAATAAATATTTAAGTGGTGAATTTTTTCAGGGATGGATTTCATTCTCGAAGCAATATTTTACGAATGTTAAACTTGACTGTAAGAACTTGGAGTTGAAGGAAGGAGTAGTTGGCCCCTTCACATTTAAGAGAGCATTGGATAAAGCAGCTCGCGTTAATAAACTTTAAGTAAATAACAACCTTTTTCGATAGAAACCTTAACTCAAAAAAAAAATATCTTGCAGCAAGCACAACAGCAAAAGTTATTGTTTATGCAGATTCTGAATATTTAAAAGTTTTTAATTTCGAAGTTACTCCTTAGAAGCTATTAGCACGTGAAAATTTGCAGAGGCTCAGAAACAGGAACTAAGCTTCCCCAAAAACAGTTGCCATCTTGATCGAAATTATGCAATGAAATTCAACAGGCATGACTAAAGGCACTATCTGCAAAGTGTGAATTTTCTCGTTTTTCTTTTAAAGCAAACGAATAGAGTGAATGTAAGCCCACATGGGGGCACTCTGACCAGCTGCCTGTGTATCGTCATCCTATTTTTCTTTAGGTTATTCAAGTTTGAATGTTCCTCTTTACTTCTGTTTTGATATCATGGTTGCAGCGACAGCAGTATGTTGCCACACTTAGTAAAATTTTACTAAATTTAGAAACAAAAAACGGACCTGATTTAGTAAATTTAGTAAATCGAGCTCAAATTTAGTAAATTTTGAATATTTTTGAATTTCAGTACAGTAAATTTTTAGTAAGTTTGCCAAAAATATGAAAAAAAAATGTTTAATGATTTTCGTGCCAAGTTTCATTCATTTGAACAAAATTAGAATATTTTTCTCTGTCTGAATTTGATGTTTTTTTTTCTATAGCTGTAGTTTCAGTCCCTTCCACCTCTTCATCACCATCAGTGTATGCGCATGAAGCCTTGGAAATTTGAAATGGATTCAACTTACGAACGTCGTTTTTATTGAGAAGACAATTCGCCAGGCGGTAACTTATTTTTAATCGTGGTTTGGAAACCAGCGATAGGTGTGTTCGAAGCACAAGAGTGCGTGGTCCGTTTCTGCTCGAAAGGGGTGAAAAATTAAACAAAAAAGGATGAACAGCACTCACTGGTGTGGTAAGTCCTCAAGGGGGCGGAAAAACTGACCCATGAATTGTTTTATGTTTTTTTCTAATGAGTGGACAGAACCCGCAAACTATTGAGTCCTCCAAACAAATTTTGACTGGTTTTTCTAATCGCTACTTCACCCAAAAGTAGATAAGACATATGCTAGGTCTTTAATTGCAATGTGCCTAGATAATAGTTCAAATATATGGAATCAGAAAAGACTGTAGGCTAAGGCCAAACTAACAAAAAAAGGCCTACTTTCACGTCCTCTTTCATCATGACACATTTGTTTAACAGTATCTGAAAGCATTTTCAAGTTTTATTGAGCCTGCTGATTGTGATTATACCCAGGAATAGGTAGCTCTAAGGGGTAATTGACCCTTAAAAATGACTTGAAAGGTTAAAAAACCTGGAAAGTTTTCTATACAGTTTTTTTTTCAAGTTTGCAATATGCCCTGTTACATGGCTCCTACACGGCATGCTATTTTAAGAAGAAAAAGAAATTATTGGCAATAAAAGAAAAAGTTTTTAACTTATTGCCAAAACTTTGTATTGGAAATAATTATAAACTCAAAGAATAGGTGCGTCACCTGTTTACCTTACACGATGGCTGTCTCTTGAAGCAGCGGTTTACAGGATTTTAGGACAGTGGCCTGCCTTGGTTCTGTTCCTAGGTGATAGAACAAACATCACGGACACTGATAGGGCTTATCGGGAGAAGGCAAGGCCGATTTACCGTTTCACGAACGATGCCTTCTAGCATTTCTATATTGTCTGTCTGTCACGCTGAAGAAGATCAATGTGCTCAATCTGGAGTTTCAGAGCAGAGGAGTTCACGTTCACAGTATTCTGAAAGCACCAGAACTACATTTAACTCGCTATTGAAGTGCTTTGTGAAGCCCAGTGTGATAGGAAGGGCTGCACTTGCCGAAGTTTTGAAACTCTCCCTGGAGGATTAGACACTCCAGAGTGTATTTCTTCCTCTGAGCGAATTGAACTTTGGGCCAAAACTGGGGGTCATTTGTTACAGTCGTTTTATGCTGAAGCTTACAGAATTCCGAAAAAAAATGCAGGTCATATTATGTAGAAGTCTGCCGGCAGTTCGCCAAGAGTTTTGACAGCGAAGATGAAACGCTCAAGAACCTCGAGTTCATCGATCCCGCCGTTGCTTTGAGCGATTCGGTTAGAACACCAGTACCACTAATGATTCGATTTCCGAATTGGTTGGGGAATGCTGATAGGAAAACAGAGCGAAAAAGAAACGTTCTTGTGTACAATGATCAAAATTAGAGTCTTGGAAAGACTTTGAGAAAAATAGAGTAAGTGAAATTTGAAGCTGATATTTTTTCTGGAAGCAGTTGCAGTGGGTGAAAGATGGTAGGGGGGAGTCGATGTTTGATGATCCTTACGAATTTATCTTGCAACTGTGAAGTCTCTCTTATTCATCTGCTGGCACTGAAAGGTAGTTCTCAGTTTCTCTATGCAAGAGGACAAAGCTTCGGAATAGGCTAAAGATGGAAACTGTTCTTACGATGATGCACACGAAGCAAATCGTGCGCAGAGAAAATGAAAATAGGAGAGTTGCGACTTGGTCAATACCGTCGCAGTTAGTGTCAAGAATTTCGAGGTGAAAACAAGTTTTGTCTTGACGACAGTTTCTTGTTTGTTAGGCACCAAAAACTACCAATAGCAATAAATTGCAGTCTACTCAGATAGTAAATTACTGTGTAATTTACAGAGCTGCACAAAGCAGAAAGATCGATGCATTCGAGGTTCTTGAATGCCTCATCGGTGCTAGGACAGCATCCCGTAAGAAGATGGCAAGAAAAAGCCGTCAAGTACAGACAAGGCTTACTAGGCAGGGTGTCGCTCGCGGTCCGTTTCTGTTAGAATCTTTTCTCCCGACAAGATACTGTAAGAGTGGGGAGACAACTGTTGCCCTTTTGAATTCACTTCTTGTAGGCACAAATGGACAACTATTGTCCGAATCGGTCAAGTCGGCAAGAAGTGATTTGAACAAACAAAACAGTAGTTTAGCGACTGGTGAAAATTCAAAGCAGGCTGTTGTTTCTCCTTTTCCAACTGTCGTGACCGATCCCTATCGAACTAAAATAGTCCAGTAACAGACTTGTGAAGGAGTCATAAAAAGAGAGCTTTCAAAGTGGAGTTTGCTTCTACGCTGTGCAAGCCCGCTCCTACCCTAAACCAATCAGAAGTAGCTCCACGCTTTTTAAGGATCAGAAATATTCCACTTCCTGTAACTCCAGCGAATCTATGTTGTAAGCCTATGCGGCGACAACTGTAGTTTTAATTTAAAAATAGTAAATAAGATTCGAGTGACAAGCGACAGCACTAGGTTTATTTGAAGGAAAACGAAAGAAAATAGAAACAGACAGAGAGAAAAGGACAAAAATGGAAAAAGAATGTGAAAATCCAATTGATTATCCCCCTATAGTAAAAATTGATGGTTGATGGTGCGCATGCGGCGGTAGCCGGAAAATTTTTTGAGCATTTACTAAAAACAGATGCGATTTAGTAAATTTTTTCTCTCAGATGTAGTAATTCTTCCAGGCCAGGGTGGCAACACTTGTCACCCACATCCAACACTGAGTTCGACAGGTTGTGCAGATTATTGTTTTGAGTGCCGTGTTCAACACGGGCGAATCTCTTCTCAGAACCCGTTTTCAATCTTCCTATTCTGGCGCGTTACAATTTTGAGGAACCCGTGTCCAACACGCTTGGAACGCGTAAGAAGAAAACGCTTTAAAGTTTTGCTGGGGTAAAGACGGAGAGCCTGAAAAAGATTTTTGTCGAACCCGCTCAAAACGCGCTTCAAACCTGGTGCCTGAAAACACAGCTCTAGTAAGAGCTTTAAAAAAGTGTTAAAACACATTTTGAAGCTGTCTAGTGAGAAAAATTATTCAGGTAACGGTAATTCATGATAGATGTTGTACATGCTCCTTTTAATATTTAAAGATTATTGCAGAAACAAATTTTCGAATATTTTAAAGATATTTTAAAGTCCTGTAAACCCATCAAAATGGCATTGCGGTATGCGAAAATTAAAAATATGTCGGTAAAATTGTCCATGGTCGAAAACTCTTATCGGGAGATTTTGAGCCCCCCATCTTAAAAGACAAATAAAATCTTTTTTTGTAAGAGTAGTAATTTGTCTCCTTTTTTTGTCTCCTTTAATTTGTCTCCTATTGTAAGATCATAGAGAGATATTTTCATGGATCGTTTACAAGTTCTTGATTATACTTACGTGCTTTTAGTTAGTTCTTCGTGATAACTCCGTAAGTACCTTTCGGCATGGAAAATGGCACTTGTTGGTACCATTACTGGGTTTGAAAGTCTGGGAAGCCTAACAGGGTGACATTATAATCCTTATTGTCGAAAACCTTTAATCTGGAGTCTGGAGGTTTGTAATCCCCCTTCTTGCATACTCCCTCTCCTAGCCCTGTTAGTAAGTAAAACTAAAAAATACCTTTTGAAAGATGTGGCCTCATGAAAAAAAATATGTTTATTTTAACTGTAAAACTCTGTGAAGAAAACAATTTTTACGAATTTTGAAAAACAGCTTGAAACGCTGATGTGTGTTTCTTATAAGAAATCATTAAGAGTTGTTTAAGAGCTAACTCGAAAGCTAATGTTTATGTATGTATGATTAGTATAAGTTTTTTTGACAAATCCATTGTAAAGTGTTATATGGCACCGGAAATGGGACATTTTTTAACATTTCCAGAGTGAATAGGCTTTGAATTCCAAACAGTGTACCTTTGGAATTTTCATGGTCGAAAATCCTTGACGCCGGCCGCTTAAAGTCCTCCTCTTGAATGTCCCCCTCTCAGTACCCTAAGTCTCCTATTGCAAAATAAAAAAGAGAGCTTTGAAAACAGTTCCTTAGTATAAAAAAATGTCTAGTTCTGGAATATCTGCAGCTCAAATTCAAAGCTGATTCAGGGATGATTATAGATGCTATGTATGTCTATCCTAATAGTAGAAGTCAGTTATGAAAAGACATTTTCGGAAATTTGAAAAAGATTTTTAAATCCAAGATGTGTTTATTTTCTTCTTTTTGGGTTTCGGATGTCGAAATCGGTTCTTTGTCCCCTAGGAAAGGAGTGGGCTTGTTTCTTGTTACCAATTACTGTGTTTCTATTTTGTCGTTTGGGTTTACAAATACCCTTTGGATACGGTATGCAGTATAAAGAATACGATGCCAAAGCAAAGTATCTACAAATAGGGTTTTACATCCCTTACCCTGTCAAGGCGTGCATGATTTCATCCCTGGTTTTTATAACAAACACAGGACCGTCATTTGGGTGCAGGGGGAGGGCACTGGCTCTCCAAAAATAGTGGAAGCGCAATTTCTTAATCCTTTGATATCCATCATTTTTCTAAAATCTCTTTATGGTTCACATTTGACGACATTTCAAAAAAAAAAAAATATCTTAATCAAAATTTATCTATTAAAAAAAAAATTCTTGAAATTTAACTATTACGATTTATCTCGTATTTATTATTAAAATTTATCTAAAAAATTATTTAAAAAAAAGAAAAATATCTGATTATTAAAGGAATGATTATTATTGGCGTCTTCAAAATTGAAAATGTATTGGACTTGACCCACTTTTATTCTGAGCCTGTCATTTATAAATTGTGTCAGAGCACCCCCTGTCATCCTAGACTATTATTCAGATCGGCCCTGTCGTTTCACAAGCTTGGTTTTTAGCTGTATTAAACAATTCTTTTTTCTTCCAGGTTTGGAAAGAGGTACGAAATTCCACTATTAGTTCAAAGTATTGTAATGATCATTGCTATGATGGCAATGATTTATCTTTGTGTTACTATTAAGAGGAAGACGACAATCCTGAAAACCAGAGAACGTGTTTTTACTGGTAGGTTACTACTCAATCAATTGACGAAAAGGTGACGTTGGGTAATGAAAAGATTGATCAGGTGGGCAGCTTCACTTACCATGGTAGTATTATTAGTGAAGATGTTAAAAGTAGAATAGCCAAGGCTCAGGTTGTTTTTTCACAGGTAAAAAAAAGTTTGGAAGAATAGGAAGATAAGTCTGCAAACAAACGTTAGAGTATTGGAAGCTACAATGATCACAATGATCAAGCATGATTCTGAAACATGGGCACCCCAAAGAGAGGATAAAGATTTGCTTGATGTTTTCCAGAGAAATTGCTTAAGGATTGTTCTGGGTACCCGGCTGACTGATCGTATTTCAGACAATACGATGTACGAAAAATGTGGTTCAATACCGCTCCCTAGGGTTATAATGAAAGAAAGGTTGAGGTGGCTAAGCCACGTTGTGCGGATGAAGGATAACAGATTGCCGAAGATTGTTCTTTTCGGCCAACCGTCTAGGGCTAAACGGAAAGCAGGTCGTCCTCGTCGGACCAACCGTCCGGGCCGAGTGTGCGTAGCTGTGTTGGCCTCAGGCGGCTTGGTGCTGCGGTGAGTTGTTAGTAGTAGTAGTACTAGTTTTCAAATGCTATATGCGTTTCCGTTATCGGTGGGATCTTAAAATGGGGTATTAAAAATGAAGCTCCTAAATGTGTTTGAAGTGCCACATCAATTGAAAATATCAGCATAGAGATAAACAGACAATAAATTAGAATCATCAATTTTCTTTATAGAATGAAGGTCATAATGCCAAAGTGATAATTGCAAATATTTTATCCCTAAGAAATTAGAACAACTTTTCGGAAATATTTTAAAGTCAAATAAAGCTATTAACGAAATTACTAGGAATTTTACACTTATTAAATTTTTACTAATTTTAGTAAAAAAAAAAAAAAACGGACCTGAGTTTGTAAATTTAGTAAAGCGAGGTCAAATTTAATAAATTTTTAATATTTTTGAAATTTAGTAATTTTTTAGTAAATTTGTCAGAAGTATGAAAAAAATGTTTAATGATTTTTGTGCCAAGGGGTATTAAAAATGAAGCTCCTAAATGTGTTTGAAGTGCAACATCAATTGAAAATATCAGCATAGAGATAAACAGACAATAAATTAGAATCATCAATTTTCTTTATAGAATGAAGGTCATAATGCCAAAGTGATAATTGCAAATATTTTATCCCTAAGAAATTAGAACAACTTTTCGGAAATATTTTCAAGTCAAATAAAGCGATGAACGAAAGTACTAGGAATGTTACACTTAGTAAAATTTTACTAAATTTAGTAAAAAAAAACGGACCTGAGTTGGTAAATTTAGTAAATCGAGTTCAAATTTAGTAAATTTGTAATATTTTTTAAATTCAGTAAGTTTTTTAGTAAATTTGCCAGTAATATTAGAAAAAAATGTTTAATGATTTTTGTGCCAAGTGGTATTAAAAATGAAGCTCCTAAATGTGTTTGAAGTGCAACATCAAATGAAAATATCAGCATAGACATAAACAGACAATAAATTAGAATCATCAATTTTCTTTATAGAATGAAGGTCATAATGCCAAAGTGATAATTGCAAATATTTTATCCCTAAGAAATTAGAACAACTTTTCGGAAATATTTTCAAGTCAAATAAAGCGATGAACGAAAGTACTGGGAATGTTACACTTGGAAATATCAAGTCAAATAAAGCGATGAACGAAAGTACTGGGAATGTTTATGGCTCTAATTCTTATTATAAGGGGATGTAATTAGAACAACTTTTCGGAAATATTTTCAAGTCAAATAAAGCGATGAACGAAAGTACTGAGAATTTTTATGGCTTTAATTCGTATTATAAGGGAATTTAAATTGAATAGGGAATGTATTTAGATAAACAATAAGGTGACGTCTTGGATATGATTTGATTTTTGAATAGTATTGCATTTTATAATTGGAAAAGTAAAAAGATATTTTCAGTATCTGAGCCACCTAAACTTTGGGCTAGGATTATATGCAGAAGACTACAATGACAACAGAAAGACAAAGCCCATCAAGAAACTCCTGAATATCTTAATCCTGAATATGTCTTACGCATTTTACAAATTTTTATTTTACGATTCTAATTTTACAAACGCATTGCTCAAATCTCTCGAAAAATATGAACTCTATCTTGGAGAGAATTTTGGGATGAAAAATTATTAGAAAACCACAGGAATACAGAATTCATTTCGGCCACTATACGTTCAATTAGCAGGGAAGGAGTCTTGAATCCAACGGATACCGCTGTGTCATTTGCAAAAATTACTACGAGATTATTGTCACGTAATAAAGAGTTTTGGGAGATTATTGATGTAAATTGAAAAAGTAACTAGTACAGCTCCCGGGGGGGGGGGGTATTGCACCAGTATCACCAATGGGCTTTTCAAAAACATAAGATTTTTTCAATCGAGGTTGATAGGAGAACCGGAAGTGGGCCTTAGGCCCCTCTAATACCCCTGCCAATATTTTAGGGCATAGGCAAGTATTTTCCACCCTGTTTCAACCAGATTCATGAAATAATTTTTAGTCACTATCGGTGGAGCACCAAATTAGTTCCAGGCCCCCCCCCCTACCCATTGCTCTCTGTCCGCCAACTTGTTTAGCTAAAAGGTAGACGCATTGCATATTGTTTAAAGCAAAATCACGGGAGAATTTTCAATCTATAAGTGGGGTGTGTGCATATTTGTCCCATAGTCCCTTCGAAACCCCCTACCCCCACCCTTGGAAATGAAATCTATATAGCAGAAGGGTAGGCTTGTTACACCTTGCTTGGGCCGGAATCACGCAATGGCTTTTGATTTGAGTTGTTGTTGAAGCAAATTTGGGCAGTAGCTCCTCCCCCCTCCCTAATCCCTTGTCCTCCGACTTTAAATGAGAAGATAGTTATATTCCACTATATTTAAATCGAAAAGTGCATTATTTTCAAGCTGTATCAGTTTAGGCATGTATCGTTTTTGCCTTTATGATTTTTTTTTCCTCACAGCCAGATTTTTAGCAAAAAATAAGGATGTTGCGAGCTGTTTGAAGCAGGATCATACAATTATTCTCTATTTGTATGATCGGAGGCACAACGGTTTTTTTGCCCCTCAAATGCCAAATTCCATTACCGGCTTTTCAACAGAAAGTTAGGGAAGTTTAATTTCGCTGATTGGCTTGAAATGTATGGGGCAAGTAACTTGAAATTGTTCTTCATCCAAATGGCTACACAATGATTACAGATAATAATCCAACGCAATGACTTGGCTTCGCATCTATTTGTAAAATGTTTGGGTGGTAGTCACTCGGTGATTGACTGAGAACCAAGTTGTTTTTACCACCAAATACATAGGAAACAAGTGATATGTTTTAGTTTTGGCCAATAAGTTTTGCCAATAAGTATTAGCTTGTAAATATGGTACATCTTAAAACTAACAACATCGATTGTGTATTAGGCAATATGTAACAAAGTTAGTTGGTTTTAAGAGCCCACCGTAAAGGGGGTTGAAAATTACCGAACTAATCCATGGTGAAGCAACACAATCAAGTGTAGCTTTCACAAAATTCCATCATCGAAGCTTAACGAATGTCGCTGCAACCCTTTATGTTATGATACCAACGGCAGATTTAGTTTAACGTAATAATGGGAACAAAACGAGTCTAGCTTACCAAAATGGGAAACCAAAATTACTACAAGAGGACTTTGGGCAACAGATAAAGCCTGATTTGATCTTCAAATTTTACCTAAAAAGTTGAGTTTAGGACATAATTGAGCTTTCAGCCGTATTTATTTTCAGACGTCAAAATTTTGTAAATAAGCTTAAAATTTTGCGCAGTGCTAAGCAATTACTGCAACCAACTTTTTACCTCAACCTATTCGAGGCCTAAACTTCTCCCAAAAATACCTGCCCCCTTCAAAACTTTTCTTATGGCCTCTTTTCACCCATTCGAGGGCGTCCTGCTTTTGGATCGACCCTGGTGGATTGCCAGAAATAACGATTCTTGGAAACCCACCGTCTGTAAAACATGACCTAACTTTCGCAACCCTTCTCTGATTAAAGCCCTAGAAAATGGTGTTGAACCATATTTTTCTGTAGTTCGGCTGTTCAAACGAGTGCTTAAAACTATCCTTAGATAAATCCTCTGGAAAACATCCGGCATGTTTTCTTCAATCTTTCAAAGCAAACACGTTTCAGAACCATACCTTACCACTGTCATTGCCGTAGCATCTTGTATCGTAATCTTAGTAAGACTGCTTCTCCTGTTTTTCCAAATCTCTTACAACTACAAAAAAAACACCCCGCCCTTTAGCCATTTTAGTTTTATCTTTGCTGCCTCTACTACCCTTATTAATAATACTACCTAATAGGTGAAGCTACCCACTTGGTCAATGTTTTTGTCATTTAATATCAGCCCTTCATCCTCATGTATTCCTAAGTGAAAGTGGCTTAATTTTCTTAATTTAAATTTTTAAACCCATTCTTGTTTCCTGAAGAGCGGAAACTTCCTGCAATTCATTCATACTGCTAACATGTAGGAAATTTTTAGCTCTCAATACAATACACAATTGAAAATCAATTTAGAATGTATACACAGAGTGATATTTAGCCAATAATATTTTCTTCTGATTCTTTTTAATTCGTACTAATTGCATCTTGTTTGTGGTATGCCTGTCTTAATTTTGCCTTCTTAAAATTTGTCGGTTTTTTTTTTTATAGGAATCATTCAGTTATTCTTTGTCCGAACTAACGGTTAAAAAAGTTTTGAATTGTGATTGGACTTGTCATTAGTTTTCTTTACTCTTTTCTGTTGTTTATTATATTTTAACACTTCTCTTGGTTCATTCCTTTTATAGATGTTTCTCTTTAATTTTGTTTTAGATTTTGATGCTCGGTTTTTCTGGTGTTGGACAGACTTTCAGTCGTACGCCGAGTGTTTATTAGCCTTTAGCCTTGTCTGTGCTTTTCTACTATTATTGTTTTCTGAAGAAACCATTTTTATTGAAGGAATTGGCTTGATATCGCTGTCAATAGAAGCTTTACTTGCAGTTCCGCAATTTCATAGAAATTTTTGCACAAAATCAACTTTGGGAATGAGGTGAGAATTAAAGCAAAACATCCCCTTTAATTTTTATATCTATTCTCCCACTTCGCTTATACTTTCTTTTTATTATGGAATTTGAAATACAAATGGATACGTTGTTAGAGAGCGAGTAAAAACACAGCGTTGACAATAATTGAGTGCCACTTTGCTTTAACATTGGAAGGTGTTAAATACTATTTTTATAGATAAACATTACGTCATAGAACTCAAGCAAACTGTATTTCAAGAAGTTGCAAGTCTCATAGGCTTCTAGGATTAAAAGATAAGGCGCAAACTATTAGTTTAATAAATAATAGTTTAATAAATTAATCTATTGGGTGGGGCAATCAAATTTATGTATGATAAGGCAGATTATAGTGGTTTTAGCAATAGGGTTGATTGAAAGGTCAGAACTTTTGTTTTGTGGCAAGTATTATAAAATTTTCCATGTTAATTTAGAAAATACTAGAAATATTTCTAGAAAATTACTAAAATGTTGAAATGTTGAAAGTTGTAATTTTATCAATGAAAAATATCGAAATTGTGTTAAAAAAAATTGTACGTCCCTGGAAATAGGTATGAAGTTTACCACAGCAGAATCTTGAGTAAAAAACGCGAACTTTATCGACACTTTTTAGCCACTTAATAAATATAAAATGGATGTTTTGGAACTAAATGTATGTCATGGAACTGTAAAAAAGACAAAAAAAAATTAGCACAGAACGAATAGCTTTTCAACTAACTAACGTATAGAAAACAAGGTTGTAATCTAAGGTATGATATTAACTTGGTGTAGTAATTTGTTCGTGGTCCGACAGTGATACGCAGCAATGAGCATCTTCGATAAGTTCTGAGTTCCAAAATAAAAGTGACAGATTTTTGTCTTTCCACATTATTCCTAAGATGTCAAAACCATAACTATTCCATACTATTAATAAGCAGCTGGAATTCAGTATTATGCATAGTGTCATCTATGAAAAATGCAGAGTACTTAGATAACTAGATGTCACGTTCGAATCCAAAAAAAGCTCTAATGCTTACCCCCAAACCCTGCCATAATTCGGTGTGTCGCTGTTTTGATAATGGTGCTGGCAAGCTTCTTTTTGGCAGGTTTTATTACTGAGCCTAAATACGCTCTTCGAATAGACGAATTATTCCTATTAAAGCATTAAAGAGCAAAAGAGGTAACAGAAGCCTAATGATTTTCTTAAGCTGAAGCCAGGTAGGCCTTATGCCATATGGTCAAGAGTGTGTTGCAATCCAAGAATTATGTGAATTTTCTACATATTCTCAAATTGTAAGTGAAATTTAAAACCGAAGGACAAGTCTGTGGCACGTGGCTGCAGCTTCATGGCTTGATTTTCAAACCTTCAGAATTCACAAAAATGACAAGTTTTCTGGTGGTAGCTCTGCCTAGATGCAGGAAATAGTTCGTTTTTTTTATTGAATAAAAGAAGAGTGGTCTCATAAGACGTTATTGTTTTCTCCCAAGGGACTTCCCAGTGAATCAAGTTATAGTGCTCCGAACAAGGTGAAAGGGACAATGGGAGAGGATGTCGTGGATCGAGATTGGGTGGAAATATTGGTGCATGGTATACATTTCATTTGGCTACAATGCTCGAAAAAAAAGGTTGTAAGAACCTCCTTTGAGATGTAGCGTTAGTATTGATAATTGAAGTGTTGGTTAGAATGACAAAGCTGTATAACGTCAAGCAGATGTTTATCTGATTTTTGTGCGAGAAATGTCCGTTTGATGTTGTTGACATCTCTTTGAAAAAAAAAATTGACTGAAAAGAAAAATGCAAGACCCAAATCCTATTGGTTTCCTCTTAGCATAGAAATGTATTGGAATGCCAGCAACATGGGCTACTGCAGAAAGGGCCTCTTTGCACGCTACACTAGTTTTATTGTAAGGGTGCGCTTATCTTCACTTATACCCACAAGGATGAAACAGCCCCAGTTTGTCCATGATCAATTAGGGGTTGACGAAAGTGAGTTGTAGAAAGCCTTAATTTGATCGTCTATGTGTTTACTTCATATCCTTTAGATTTCTACCATTGGTAATTTATCAGGGTTAAAACTAGAAAACTAGAAATAGGTTCAAATTAAATGACGCGCCACCATTAGTGTAATAAAACTAGAATAGCATCGATTCAGCCAGAACTCGATCCGGGGTTGTGGCGTACGATTAAAAACAGTACGATTCTCAGGGGGTAGGAAAGCGACAACAAGGAGGACCCAACCAATCTCGGCACCGAGGGTTTGTTGTCAAATTTTCGCCCCCTAGGTAGGAAGTGGGCTTTTTACTTGTTACCCATTTCTGTGTTTCTATTTCACCGTTTGGGTTAACGGATACAAC
Source organism: Artemia sp. Qi Xiang Cuo (assembly GCF_049724085.1). Lineage (NCBI taxonomy): Eukaryota > Metazoa > Arthropoda > Branchiopoda > Anostraca > Artemiidae > Artemia > Artemia sp. Qi Xiang Cuo. The sequence goes on from NC_142803.1 coordinate 45,033,364, forward strand.
GGCTGATTTAGTATGAACAATGTTGGGCTTTGTGGTGTAACAGTTTTTTTGTGTTATTTTTTTTTTTTTTTTAGAAGGACGAACAAATGCAAAAACGAATAGAATCATTTTTGGGCGTTCCTTTTGTCAAGCTTTAACATAAACTATTGCAATTAACAGCATACTATTTTTTCTGCAGTAATATCCCACTTTTTCCATGAGCTTAGCACGAGTTTCCTACGTAAAGGATTGGGCTTTTTGCTTGTTACTGAGTTGTGTGTTTCTATTTTGCTGTTTAGGTTTAATGGATAAACTAGCTAATTTAGCATGAACAATTTCGAGCTTTATGTTGCATCAGTCAAGGTCTTAAGCTTTAGAAAAACAAACAGTAGATAATAGCAAAATGAACAATTCCATTTGTCAAAATACAAAATAAACTATTGCAATAAACAAAATGCTACTTATTCTGCAATAATTAGTGGAAGTTTCCCCATGAGTTATCACGAGTCACTTAGGAGGGGGAGGGGAGCTTTTCTCTTATAACTCGAATTCGCGTTTTAGTTTTACCGTTTTCGAATTACTGATACAAAGGCTAATTTAACATGTACAGCTTTGATTCGTACGTTGTATCAGATATGTGCAGGGGTTTTACTTAAAAATGACAAGAGCAGTGTCAACTATGGGTCTTGCGTTCTATATTAGTAGGAATGCGAGTCTCATCTTTATTTCTAATTCTTTATTCCTCTAAAATTTAGATATGCTCTTATACCTTAGTCGTGTTTTATTATAAGTGAATATAGTTTCAAAGAAACAATGTCAAATCTCGGATTTTTTTTTCTTTTCATTGGTTTTAATCGTCGTCCTAGCCTATAAACAAATTTTTGATGCGTTTTTGTAAAGTTTTCCACGTAAACACCCCCTCTCCCCCGAACAAAAATACCTTCTTCCTTCGAACAAAATTCCTCTATATGGTATTGGAAATATACCCTTATTTTTCTGTTTAGTGTAAGATGATCCAAGAATTCTTAATTTTTGCGATTTATTTTTATCCTATAAATCATACATAATAGCATATTCCAAGTGCTTCAAAGAAAAAGGGCTAATTTGAGATGGACAATCAATTCTTTTTGTGAAAACGCAAACAATCAAGTCCTTTTTTGCTAGGCTTAATCTCTGTCGAAGCTTCGCTAAATGCAAATGTAACCTTTAGCATACATTTTTTTTATCTTAGGATTTGAAATAAATGGATCATTTTCTGCTTCTTTTTGAGCATGGCCTTTAATTCCTTCTACTGGGTGGAACTTGTTGGAGTTTTTTGCTTCATACTAAGTAATTGTCTTGTTTCTAGTCGTCAGATGGTGATCATGTGGTTTTGTGGTGATGCATTCAAAACTTATTATTTCGTATCTCGAGAAGCACCGTATCAATTTCTTATATGTGGTGTACTTCAGATATGCATGGATCTGGCTATTCTTGGGCAAATTTTCTGGTATGGCAGTCGTTGGCGCGAAAAATTGAAAAAAGGAAGTGAAGAAAGTCAGTGACCTAGTTTGATCTATATGTCTAGTCTTTTTGATATTTTAGGAATTTCATTTGATTTTTATGAAAGAAGTTGCAGTGAAGTATGCCTGTTCTATTGATATGTGATGACAGTATTTTATTATTGTTAAATACATACAAATGTGTTTATCAGAAACTAAGATAGTAATCCGGCTACTTATGCCAAAACCATCTTAAAGAAAAATTGATTTTGATGTAAGGATGGAGCCCCATTAATCTCGAAATGGCACGTCAAAGGGTACATATCGGCTACGCTTTCTGGGATAGGACACATTGCGTATTACAGGGGTAGGAACTGACCTACTGGAGTGAAGCAAATATCACCGGTTTTCCACAGCCGATAAGTTAACAGTTTAGTTGATTTCCACGGTACATATTAAAAGTACAAAGTCTAGTATCTACGTTCAGTAGAAAACAAGTTGGCAAACACGGAAAGATCACGGAAAACCTTTTGAGGAAATTTTGCATCCTCCTTTTTCTGTATCAAATTTAAAAAATCACTGTTTTGGGATTTTCTCAAAAGCTTGAAAAATGTGGGTACTAAATTTTGGTAGAGGAAAGCCGAATCGTGATCAGATTTTTTTTTTATTATCAGGTTACGTTTATGTGCTTCGCTAAATTTCAATAGGATCGGAAGATGTTACCTAAAGAAGGATGATATCTAATGCTCGTAAAGTGTGCCTTTGGGGAGAGATGTTTGAACCTACGGAAATTCTACATATTTTCTGCAACATCAATCTATGGAGACATCCTTACACACCTTGGGAAGAAATCTACACTAGAAAGTGTGCTAAAGAAGAACGTACATAGTCCAAATAAAGGGATGAAAATAACAGTTGCACACAGCTTTGAAGGAGTCAAAACTGACAAATTCGAAAAATTTTACGACTAGGGTAAGGGGTGTCTATAGTGATATTTACGTCTACATAAGTTCAAAACTTTAAAAATCCATTCTAGTATAAGCTAGTACAGTTAGTATGGACTTGGTCGACCTGACTTCTAAAAAGCAACTATGCCGTATTCAACGTTTGCTGCATTCAACAAGTTCATGTGTTTTCTACAAAACTTGTTTATACACCACGGTCAAAACCGGTTTATTTAATCCAGCATCTTTTAAGCAATTTGTCATTTTCCATATCTTCTTTGTTTTTCTTCTTTTTTGGGCTAATTCCGTGGCGCTGTGTTCCCAAAAATTCCCGAAATGTTAGATTTTTGGCAGATTTTGTGCTTTTAAGACTATATTTAATACATTTGCTTAAGCTTCTCCTGAACGCTTCGATAAATGGCTATGATGGAATAACCTCAGAAGACCATTTGAGATGGATATGTGGCGCCGAAAAAAAAACATTTTTATATAGGTACTTCATCCTTTAGGCTATTGTTGCCTTAAAAAACGGTGGCCGTTTTTTCCTCCTTCTCCTTTCTCCCTTTTCCTCCTTTCTCCTTCTGAGGAGAAAGCTCCCAAGAAGGAGGTCAGTGGGTGTACTGGTAAAGCAGAGTTATTATCGAGCAGGGTGAAGCAGAGCATCAATCCTTGTCTTTCAAGGTGTCAGTTGTTCTTTGGTGGCACCACATGCAGCCCTACAAGCCCTATTCTAGACCTTTTCGAGTTATTCCAAGAAAATTTCAGGATTCCCAACATAAATTCGGCAGCAATATTCAGTAACTGGTCTTACATAGAGGGATCTTCAAGCTGAATCTTTCAAAGTAAGGTTGAGTAACATCTTGTTTGTCCACCTAAATTCTATAGAGTTTGTCCTGAAAAAGCCCAACTTTGGTCATGAGTCTTTCAATAAAGCAATCAACCACACTTTAGGACAATCTTATTCTGTTTGTAATTTTAGATCATTTCTACGCGTGGTTTGCCTTTCCTGTTCGTTGAATGTTTTTTCAAAGTTATTTCTTTAAAGACCAATACTTTTCCTTCGCCTTTAAATATTCATTTTGCTATTTACTGTTAAACTGAACAATTGTATGTCTTTTTTTGCGTAATGTTTCAAAAAAAATGTTTGATTTATTTTTTCTCTGAGTACGATTTCGATGGATTGAATAAACGTTTCTTCTAATTCAAGTCATTCATGTAATCTCAATCGGGAAGACGTTTTCTTTGTCCTTTTTTTTCCCAAGCGCAGCAAATTTGAAAGCAGGAATATCTGTGTTTCATCAGCTTTTCGACCATATGCATCAAGATAAAATTATTTGATTGATTGATTGAGAACTGAATATTAAAATGGAGCCCAAAATCAAGTACCTTAATACAATCTTTATTTTTGTTCTAATAAACCGAATTTTCTGTTTCTTTCCAATTCGATATCGGAGACTTCGAATGCTTTTCCGAAGAAGTAAAATCCTTCGCTCATGATGCTACAATATATATATCTCTTTCCTTGATAACAATCGTTTCTGAATCAAAATTGAATATATGTTATAAAATAAGATTTTAATAAATATAACGATCAGGAATAATATACATATGGGCAGTAAAACGTATATATCACAAAGTTACTAAACTATGAATATACAAAAAATAACACGGAAGGGAATAAAGATATATAAAAAGCTAAATTGCATGTAAAATTGTCCTAAATAGACATAGAATTGACGTAGATATATAAAACTCAAGCTGAAAGTCAGGTAGAAAATCCGATTAATTAAGATATATAAATAACATTTTAAGCTTGCTCTGCTTGACTAGATTTTTTCCCGACATTAATACCAAGCTGTCCCAATATCTGCATTAATGAGGACATAAAAGAGGAGAAATTAAAAGAAGAATTGGTATTCGTTGTTGAAGGTACAGCTGGAGACCCGCTTCTACACTGGGCTCGGCTGAGCTCTATTGTAGAGTCTATCAAGGCTTTGGCAGTGCTTGCTAGAAACTCAACATTGTTATATCCAGCGCCGCTATAACTGTCACAACTGTTATGGTAACACTGTTGCATATCTCCACGGTATGGACCTAAAATGATTTAGAAGTTAAATTTCATAGTGTTAAAGGATACCGCTATGAAAAAAAATAATACTTGAAAATGACAACTGAGTGATCCAAGTCGATAACTTTATTTTTAAAGTATTTGTAGATTTTGAATCTGGGCTCCATGAGTTTTATTCAGAGATTCAAAAAGAAACTTCATAGAGAAAAGACTTACCTGTGGTTTTAATATGTATATTCTTGATCAAATCCTAAAATAACGAGGGCGAATCCACCAAAAGTAAAAAAAAATCTTATATATTTATCAAATGTTTACTTATGTATATCTTAAATATTTTTCCTTTTTTATAGCAACTGCTAGTTTGACATCCCTCCGTACCCAAATAAACCGCAGGAACATCAAATAAAGCTGTAGTCTTTCGTTTGTAGTATTTGACTGCTAGTATTATATCTAGAAGTTATTATTCAACCACATGTGGATTCACGCCATCGACATGGTCCATAGTTTTACTGAGCTGAATATAGCTGAACAAACATACCCAGCTGAACAAACCATGCTACCATACCCAGCTGAAGAAAAAAACCATGGCGCTGAGCTGAACAAACATACCCATGATATAATAATTTATGAGGCGACACCGACTAAGCATGGCAAAACGAGAAAAAAAATTACTTTGTTTTCTCGTTTTGTCATGCTTAGCCAGCGGCGCCTCTGGAATAACGTTTTCTTGTCTCGTTTGGCTTCTTTTTTTTTCTTCTTTTTTTTTATCGTGAAAATACTATATCAAGGTATGCCTATGAATTGTAAAAGAACCGTTATTCGTATTTATTTTTTGGGCATGTTTGTGTTTGAATTCATAAATTTTAAAACTCATTTATTATCAATCATAAAAAGTTTAATAAGAAAAAATAGGTTACTCGAGCAATCAATTCGGGTTTACAAATAGTTAGATTTCCCTTAAGTGAATCATCATTATGATGGTATTTAGGTACGAAAATTCATTCAACTCTACCTCCCTTTTTAGAAGACTTTTTAGACCACTAAACTTGAGTTTAGCAGAAATATAATTGAAAAACAATGGCATATCAAAAGAGGTATGATAGAGTCTCAATCTCCCCCCCTTCTCCTCGCCTGGGACATTTACTTATCAAAGCATTAATACAATTACTTGAACTATAAAAAAAACAAAAAAAACAAAACGGTATGACAATGACCCATCCACTTTGCTGACCATTGACCAGTTACTAGAGTTGACTTTCAATCTTAGGGTTCTTCTATTTTCAAAAGTGTGTGTCTGGGGACTGTTATGGGGAGTTATTATGCCGGAGATTTTCAGTTCCAGGGTATTCTTGATTCCAAAAGTACAACGTAAGCGTCACCCAAGTTTGGGGGATTTTTGACTGATAGATTTGTTATTTATCTAATAGATTTGCGCATCAGGAAAATCCTAGGAAAACCAAACTTTTCTTCAGACGTTTTCGTAATAAGTATTACGCGTGGGTATAGAGCTGCTCAGTATAACGTTGTAAAGAAGTTTTTTCTTTCCTTTTTTACTAGATTTTTCGAATATGTCTTCATCTCTAACGCAGCGAAGGGCTTTTTTATTTTTTAGAGCTAAGATTTTATTTTTTAAGTTTCATGGACATGTACTCCACGCCTAAAAGGTAAAAGGTTGTACTAATTGTAGGAGTGGAGGGGCGGAAAATACCAATTTAGGAGCCCAAGTTCCGTCGATGCCCCCAAACATTAATTCTATATCCGCTCCTGCTAAGAGCCAACATAAAAGCATTGTGAATAAAAGAGAAAGTCTATAAACCAAAGAGTATGGGTCTGGTGACACTTGGTGTTTTTCAAGGTTTCCAATCATTTTTCTGTCATGAACTGGGATTCGACACTTATTACTACCCTAATTTTAACAATTACAGTAATTAAATGAATTATTTTTATTAGTACACTGAAAAAATGGCAAGTATCACCAAGTGCTAGACGGCGCTGATACTTTTTTTTATCAGCACTAGCGCCAGTTCCCACTCTTATAAGTTACCCATACTCTTTGGTATAAACATAGATGCTAACCTGTATCAGTAAGGAGAACAGCTGGAAATGACCAAGGATATTCTAGGTTATGAAACCAAAATCTCGAGTGGTCTGAGCGTAGGAGATCGATCCACTTTGCTAGCTCATCCACCGGTGGCATATCAGCACTAAGATCCATTTCAAACTCTTTAATATGGTAAGGAGAATCTGGTTTCAGCTCAGCTGTAAAATAGGGAAAAAAATAACCTTACGAATCCATCTTTTAACATTACATTATTTAGGTTTTAAAATTTTTCGAGAAATTGAATCAAGTTTTTACATGGAAAAAAATATCCTTCGTCCAAAGAAAATGAAAGAAAATAATAATTCAACGTTTATCAAAATCTGGGGTACGACCCACTGAGGTGGCATTGTAAATTTTAATTAAGAACGATAAACTTCTATTAATCGTTTGTCAAATTATTGTTGCTAACAAACCCTTTGCAATTAGACCTGTTAAATCATAATAAAAATAAGCAGTATTTATATGAATGAATATTTTTCTGGAGCACTTATTTTTGGACAGATCATAAAGGCTTTGTATTTCAAGTATTTTTTTCTAGTCTAAGAAATTCGAGTATATATGTTTGATCAATAAAGGTGCGGTATTCCCTATCTAAAAAATCAAGACAGAAAAATTAATAATCAAATTAATACTTTTTGGGACATATATTGTTCGGAAGATTATAAAAATTTTGCATTTTCAAAGAAATCCGAACATTATATCGTAACTTTAACAAAGATTATATCAAACAGTTCGTGCTAACGAACTGTAAGTAAGGAGTGACCCGGCTCAATGGTAACCGAAACTCTAAACAATTGAATTTTGATACCAATAGATACATCAAAAGAATCAGATTTTAATATTGATTTCAAATATATAAGTTTCGTCAAGTTTAGTTTTATCCATCACAAGTTACGCGCCTGAGAAAATTTGGAAGATTTTAGAAAAAAGGGGGAAAGATCCCCTAAAAGTTATAGAACCTTAATGAAAATCACACCATCATATTCAGTGCATAAGAGAACCCTACTGTAGAGGTTTCAAGCACCTATCTACAAAAAAGTGCAATTTTGCATTTTTTTTGCCAGAAGAAAGATCACGGGTGCGTGTTTATTTGGTTTTTTTTATTTTTTTTTTTTTATTTTTTTTCAGGGGTGATCTTATCGACCCAGTGGTCCTAGAATATCGTGGGAGGACTCAGTGGAACGGAAATTAAAATTTCTTGTGCCCCTTTTAAGTGACCAAAAAAATGGAGGGCAAATAGGCCCCCTCCCACGCTCATTTTTTTCCCAAAGTCACCCGGTCAAAATTTTGAGATAGCCATTTTGTTCAGCATGGTCGAAAATATGATAACTATGTCTTTTAGGATGACTTAATTCCCCGAAGTCCCAGGAGGGAGGGCTGAAAGTTATGAACTTTACCCAATGTTAACATATAGTATTGGTCTAACATATAGTATTGGTTATTGGGAAGTATACAGACGTTTTCAGGGGGATTTTTATGGTAGGTGGGGGGGGGGGTCTGGGGTTATATGGGAGGATCTTTCCATGAAGGAAGTTGTCATGGGGGAAGTGACATTGCTATGAAGAGGGCGCCGGATCTCCCATCATTATTAAAGAAAAAGATCAGAAATTAAATTAAAAAAAAGTTTTTCAACTGAAAGTAAGGAGCAACATCAAAACTTAAAACGAACGGAAATATTACGTATATGATTGGGTTCACCCCCTATACCTTGCCTTGCCTTCAATAAGCCAAAGATTGCCTTCTTTAAGCCAAAGATTTTTTAGTACTTTTATAAGAGCTATTTATTCTAATAGCCCTAATCTTTGTGATTAGGGGTCATTTTTAAAGGATTCGAACAAAATTCGAATAATATACGTATAAAAAATCTATGAATATAGAAGTTCGTTACGTAAGTTAATTCGTAAAATACGTATATTTATTACTAATAAAAACGTTCTTAAATAAAATTAAACAAGTTTCGAGAAAGCCATTTTACCAAATAAAAACAAAATTAATATGCAAATTTTGTTTTGATTATTCATGTACGGTGAGCCAAAATCAAAACCTGCATTAATTCGAAAACGTTCAAAAATTAAATAAAAAACAAGTTTTTTTAACCGAAAGTAAGGAACGACGTTAAAACTTAAAACGAACAGAAATTATTTCGTATATGAAAGGGGCTGTCCCCTCCTCAACGCCTTGCTCTTTACGCTTAAGTTTGACTTTCTCACAACTCTATTTTTTTTAAATAACAAAAAACTTTAGTGTAAAGAGCGAGGCGTTGAGGAGGGGACAGCCCCTTTCATATACGGAATAATTTCTGTTCGTTTTATGTTTTACCGTCGTTCCTTACTTTCAGTTAAAAAAACTTGTTTTTTTTATTTAATTTAACTAAGAACGTGTAACATTGGCTATCTAACAGATCAAATCTGTAAGACTAATATCAATTGAATCGTTCAAAAGTCATTTTGGCAGATGTCACTAAAGAAAGAAGTGGAGAAAATTCAAAAAGTAGATTCGTTGCTTTCTTTCAATGGGGTAATCATAGAGATATAGAAAAGAATAGAGACCAGGTTCTGCAAATTTCACGGCCAGATTTTGCCGTTGATCCCAAGGCATGATATACTTGAAATTGGAGTTACTTATAGAAGAATGAAATAAATGATGTCGACTAGCGAAAAATATGACTGCTATTCCTTTTTCTATTTCAATAGCAGTAATCATCTGGTGGAAAACTTGTCCTAAATTTTGTGGTCAGTATTTAAGTATAGAGAGAATATAAGTGCATGTCAGAAACGACCTAATAAGATTGTATTTTATAAGAATGTTTTACCGCTGAATGACCCAATTTTTTATTATTAATCCTTGTTTTGTTTTGGCTTTGGTGTTTTTTTAGGGGGGGAGGGGACTGGTTGGGTTTGAATAAAGTTGAAAATCAATCTAGAGCTCTGTTGCCAAAAAATCAATTTTGCAAAGCTCAAAGTGAATTGGAAGTATACTTGTTTTATCGTAGTATACTAATTAAAAATCGTGAAAATATAAACAAATGTTTGGATGATAGAGTCTAGTTTCCCATTGTTAATTCCATTGTTAATTGGGTGACAAAGGAGGGATTTCCTGTGAGCCCTTATCCAACTTCTTATCTGGATCAGACGCACACTGGAGACTTTATTGCTCCGAAGATATATGACTTTTACTACTCATGTTTTTAGGCTACTTGGGGGGGGGCTTCTTAGTGACACTTTGTCTTTAAATTTTGTGCATATTTTATCATCCATAGACACTTTATTACTCGAAGAATATTAGGATTGCAAGGACTTTGTTTTTTTTTGGGGGGGGGGGACTCTGGCCATAATCCTTGCCTAGGTTCTATTAGGATGTTTGGAATCTGATGTACTTAGAATTTTGTGGTGGCGGGAGGGAGGCAAAACATTTTCCTCTGGTCCTGACAAAGAATATACGCAACAGTTTTTTTGTGGTTTTTTTTTTTTTTTTTTTTTTTTTTTTTTTTTTTTTTGTTTCCTGTCGTGTGACACGACAGGCAAAAATGGCTAGTTATTGTATAAATAAAAGATAAATTATCATTAATCAAGTCGATTCCATAGAGTGGAATGGTTTCTATTAATCACTTTTGCTGAATTCTTAGCCACTCATATCTGCACAGGATCGTTAGATTGTACGACATTTATGCATATATATATATATATATATATATATATATCTTGCGGGATATTTTGAAGTTTCTTGTTTTAGCCGTTTGAATCAAACCGTGGAAAACTGGCCATCAAAGCCACTCTTCAATAACACTTTTATATAATCTGATGACGCTTTCATGAAATTATAGCAATTATGTGTTTTTCCTTTGGGTGCTAATTTTCAAAAAGAAAACAAAAGCAGTTCCGAACTGCATTTGCTTTATATAAACATGTTGATTAAAACTGAGATAAAAAATTAAGGATAAAAGAATTCGGAACTAAGAGATTAAGAATTGTAGAATACATCTTTTAAGTAACTTGTGAGTTTGTCTTACCTCGCTGAAAAACTTAAAAGTAAAAAAATGAAATAATTCGCTTGAACCCTAAATTATCTAGTAAATAGACACCTAATTACTAAGAGAGAGACACACAGAAAACAGAAATATTCTTCTTCGGCAAATGATTTTTAATGATTACTGAATCGGTATGAAAATCTATTAAGGTACAGACTTATGGACCGCAGCTCAAAGACTTATGGACGGCTCCCAAGGCGTGAAGGACGGCCAGAACACGGCCCTGCAGCCAGAACAAAGTCGATTATTGACTTAGTATAGTCTACGAACTATACTAAGTCAATAAACCTTTTTTTCTCACATGACTTTAATGCAGCCGGGAAAAAATTAAATCTTGTTTAACTTTTTGAAGAAAGAAAGCAAAACTTTAGCCAATGACAGATGACTTCTGCAAAGTTGTAAATGGGCCACTAGAAACTAATAGATAGATAGAGCCTTGAATTTGAAAGATAACCCATATGTGATATGATTATACTGTCTACGTAATGCTGTCAACTTACTATTTATTATACTGTCAACTTACTATATGTTTTACTGTCAACTTGTTTAAATCTTTTTTGGTTAAAAAAAAAGGAAAGGTTAGACTAAAAAAAGACTTTTGATCTGATCCTTTAATACCAAAAAAATTACTAACTTATTAAAATAAAAGAAAGTCTAGGGAGATAGTTTTCTCTGTTTCAAGTCTGATCATTTCAAGTTATTTGTAACGAAAAATTGTTGTAGTCTCAGCAAGGTAAACTTTCTGTGTCCGCAGGAAAACCTTTGTGAAAAACTTTATTAAGTTTAATGATACCATTGGCGCCCAGCAGTATTGTTCCTAGTTAGGAGTTCTCGTTCCGCAGAGCAATAAGATTTAGGATGAGCATGACCACCCTTATGAACATAGTAGTATCTTTTGAGCCTCGTTCCGCAGAACAATAAGATTCAGGAGGAGCATGACCACCCTTCTGAACATAGTAGTCTCTTTTGAGTCTCGGTCCGCAGAACAATAAGATTTAGGAGGAGCATGACCACCCTTCTGAACATAGTAGTCTCTCTTGATGTCTCTTATAAGACACGATCCTTAGAAAATACTGTCAAGAACAAGACATGAAAAATAGACCATCTAAATACTGATATTAATCCATATATGTTGGAATTGTGGATGGAAGTTTTGTAATTTGCTTTGTTGGAATATTTTCAAAATTTTATCTTTTCTATAGATCTACAAAAAAATCAGACTTTAAAATTGCTTGATATAATACTAAGACCCGACAACTAAAAGTAAAATTGTGTATAAGACCCTGAATTTCATTTGCATAGTTTTGTATTGCATCCAAAGCGAAATAATACTCATAAAAATAGCTTTTCATTAAATTGTATGCTTGTTTTGAAGTTTTGAATGTGGCTTTGAAAGTTTATTTGCATTTACAGGTTCCCTTTCTTTTAATTTCACCGAAAATCATGTATTTTTGTGAATTGCGAACAATTGTCTGTTGGTTAAAATTTAAATCTAAAATAACTCCTCAAATTAGTAAAAATTATTATAATAAAATGGCTAATTAAAAAATAAAAGACTAATTATATTTTCATATTCTAAAACTAGTCTTACGTAACCTTGAAAATTAAACGCATTGTCATTGCAAGGCTGAAGATTGGTTGAACCTCAATTTTTCAAAACCTGTTCGTTTTCATTGAACAAAAAGTTTATAACCTTGTTTTCCTATCATAGATGAGTATTTTTCTTCTTTTCCAACTAGCCTAGATAATAGACCAAATGTCCTCTCACCCTCTGCAATCCCCCGAATTTTCATCTTCACATAAAAGGCATAACCTTTTTTGGTTCAAAAAACTGTTTTGCTACAAGAAAATTTTCGATATTAGACTTTAGGAAACCTTAGACCTTATCTTGACATATTGGAAAATTTCCTACCGTGAAAATATTATGCAAGGGAGTAGCTTTCCGTTTGAGGGTGTTAACGGAAAATTTTTGTAGAAATTTCTGTGTATAGCTGAATGACATGGCTTCATTTTGGTATATAGTACAATAAAACTATAATATACAGGATCTGACCTTGAAACGGTGCAAAATTATTGCCTTGCTTGTCGTGCTCTCTACCTTCTGTGAAGTCAATCTGGGACGGATTAAGCTTCGTAGAACAATTAATTAATAATAAAGGATAATGATCTATTTTTGCAATTACGATTAGAGGACAAAACGCTAGAGATTTTTTCAACAACCTAGCTCATTTTTTGAAAAAGAAAGTACAAAATATCCCTGTTTGCTTTTGGCACTAGGATACTGCGATATTTGTTCGGTTTCACTCCCATTCCTAAATACTGCTATTAGGCTCTGACCAACCAAATGTTTGCCTTATGGCATTGATCTAGCCCCATACAAAGTTGCTGTTACAAGGCTGCGAGACCTGTGATTTATTTCAAAATTCACTTTTCCCCATTTCAAAAAAGGTTTGGGTAAAAAAAAAAAAAAAAAAAAAAAAAAAAAATTGGGTGCAAAGTTTGCCCTGTCGTTTCTTTGAAAAATGATGAACTATAACAAATATTTTTTTCGTCATCTGAAGATAAATGACGAAATCTAAAAAATCAAAACAATTCTGCAAAAAAAAACAACGAACTCTGATTAATCTAAAGACTAAACAATTCTGCAAAAAAAAAACAACGAACTCCGATTAATCTAAAGACATCTATAAAGTAGCATATAATAAAGTTAGTCTGATTAGAATAAAGTAATAATTTGGTTGTTTTACTAGTTTTTTGGAACCTCGGAGAGAAAAATTCTGTATTTTTGAAAGAAAATACGTCTGTATTTTTTCCAATATTTTAGAAAAGTGGAGAAACATCACAAAACTAAAAAAGATACAAGCTTTTTAGGGGACAATAATCATTTTTGTTAGCATTCTGTATCAAGTAAGCCTGGAAGATTTACACCAGAATGTTGTCTCCTGTGCGTATGTTTGAATATGTCTAAAACCTTACGTTTATTCTGGATTTTGTAGTGTTTTGAGAGAGTTGTGGCTAAGGTAGAGTCGACTCCTTTTCTGTAAAGAGCCGCTAGAAAATTTCCTGTCATATTATCTTGCTCCAGTTCCTCTAGTCTTCCTGGAATTTGTCTGTTCCATTCTTCTGGCCAAACCTAAAACATAATTATGTAACATTATCCATAAGATTAAACTACCTTGTCAAATAAGTCAGCAAAATTGCAACTGTTTTTCAGGAAGGATCTTCTAATGTCACAACTTTGTTTTATATGGATATTGTAGATATGTAGATATTACATTACCATTTTTAATATTTAAAACTATATTGAATCGTTATTGCTGTTTCGAATTAAGTAAAACTGATAACACCAAAAAATGGGAACTGAAATTTAGCAGGGAAATCTAAGAAATCGTTTAATATTAAATTTAAGTTTGATATCTTTAATGATTGAGCCTTTCAGAAGCCTTTAACAAGAGACCTAGGATAAGGGGCCGAATAATTATTTGGAGAAAGATTCTTCTAATATATTAAACTAATGTATAAAACACTTTGGAGGTAAGAACTTATGCCTTTGGTAAGGGTATGGGAGCTCCACATTTTCCATGAAAAAAGGTGCTCTTTTATACAAGCAATGATGTTACGCAAGAAACAGTCATATTTTCATGGGTTATATTTAGGATTCCGTATAAAGCATGGGTCGGCAACCCGCGGGTCACATGCGGCCTGCAAGATCCTCGCCGCAACACACCTGACGGACCATATTACACACCACACCAATACACAACGGAGTGAAAAGGGGTGCCATCTAGTATTCTTGGAAAAATCCGTAAACAACATCTAGAATAGTTATTTGGATGTTCAACCATCCAGACCAATTATTTTGGTATGATACAATTTTTGTTTCCGAGCAAACCTACCTCCCAAATTTAGGAATTACCCCCAAAGAAACATTTTGCCTTTAGATTTTCTTTGTTTATTCTTTTTTAGTTCAGTAAAACTTAGTATTTGTGGTACCAGGCAGGGATAAACTGGCTGGAGAGCTCCGTAAAAAACAAATAGATATACATAGGCCTATATTTTATTTATTATTTTTGCACACCCAAGACGGCTTCTAAAAAAAGAAATATCTTTGATGAAAGACAGATTTTTATTGAAGCATGGACAAATTTATATTTTTTTTATTAGAGTTAAAGAAAAAATTTTGTGTTTAACCTGTCAAAAGGGTATTTCCGTAGTAAAGGAATATAACTTGAAATGGCATTACGATGCTGAGCACAAAACTAAATTTGACTGTCTTGGAGGTGAATCTTGAAAAAATGAAACCGTTAACTTTAAATGGTCACTTAAAAATCAGCAGAAAATCTTTAAAGTTGTGACAGACAAAAGCAAAGCAGCTGAACGTTCCAGCTACAAAGTGGCAGAAATAACAGCAAAGCATGGTCGCCCATTTACCGACAGCGAAGTTGTCAAAGAGTGTGTCTTAGCTATTGCGGAGAAAGTATGCCTAGAACAGAAAAATGTTTTTGAAAACATTAATCGCTCTACTAGAACTTGAATCCACCGCACCGAAGACTTGGGTGCTAGCTTTTGTGAACCATTTAAGGACAAAGCGCAATATTTTACGTACCTCTCTCTTGCGATGAGCGAAAGTACGGACGTGTGGGATACGGCTTCATTCCTAATATTTGTACGAGGGATTGATGAAAACTTTCATGTATATGAGGAGTTGTTTAACAAATGCGGTCTTAATGGAACTACAAAGGAGATGGATTTATTCCATAGCTTGGAACGAAGTCTGGTTTCATGTGGCTTGAGCTGGGATAAATTAATCAGCATCACCACGGACAGTTTGAAATGAAACTAACATTATTTATCAAGAATATTGATGAAAGTATGCTCGATTATTTTCCAAACTGAAAGAAAGTAGTAGAAGAAGCTGGTATAAATTGTGTTTGGCAAAATACTAAAATGAAAAGTGTATTAATACAACTTCAAACCGAGTTTGAAAACCGCTGATTTCAAAAAGATCTCACGATTTCAAGAAAGATCTCGTGCTTTCAGAAAGATGAATATTTCCCACCCCGCAGTGGATGTCAATAATGTACCAAGTGATTTTCAAATCAATACGATAGATTTGCAAAGTGATACCACGCTTAAAATGGTTTTTAAGGAAAAAACAAACTTGGTGGATTTCTATTGAAGCTTTCCCACCGAAAGCTACTAGGATTTAAAAATGTTGGCCCAGCAAATAATTACTATGTTTGGTAGTACATATGTTTGTGAGCAAACTTTTTCAATTCTGAATTATCGAAAAAACAAACACTGTTCTTGGTTATCAGACATACATTTAGACGCAATACTACGCGTCTCTACTACAAAAACACAAGCTAATGTAAAAAAAAAAATTGCACGTCAAATGCAACAGTACAAATTTTATTGATTGCATTAACTACAATAAATATCATAAAAATATGCATTAAACGTTTCATTTTTAAATCTAATATATTTGTATATAAATATTGTAGATATACTCTAATCATATGGTATAACTACAACACTGCATTACAAGTGTAATGATAAGTGACCTAAGTGCGGCCCGCGTAATATCTCCACGTAAAATTTGGCCCTTTTAAAATAAAAGGTTGCCGACCCATGGTATAAAGGATCGTTATAGTTGAGCAATGGCCGTCATGACTTGATGGCTTTTTTCCATTTTTCCTTACACCCGAATACTACATTGTAACTGATATGCTGGTAGTCCCTTTCCTCGTTCCACGTTGCCTTCATGCAGATATTTCACAGATCCACTTGGAATGATTCCATCGTTCCATATATCACTTATTCTCCAAAAACAAACACCGAAACTAATTTGGTTGTCAAAATGCTTAATTTTTCTGCGACTACGAGTATTTCCAACAAGTCAAGAATCAGGAACAAGTCAGGGCAGTGTCAAAATCTGTGAAATTTCCCCTCTCCTCTAAGATTTTGCAAAGTACTACCTCCCTGGAAAACGTGGAAACAATAGAAAAATGCCCTTTCCCAATTGGAACCCTCAACAAATATACTTGGCTCTTCTTAGCTCAAAACTCGAAAAAAAATCAGTTGGATAATTGGGACATTAAAATGAAACCATTAGCGAATATTCTTTTTCATATTACTTCTACTGTTTGTTTTGCGAAATTAGTTTCTAAGTGCCTTCGTGAGTATTTTTTTACGATTTGATTACGGAGCAGGGAGGACTTAGTCCCGTCATACATGAGTGTATCCAGAGCTATAGCTTCGGTAAGTCTATTCTGATTTGTCTCATCGTTTGGGGATCGAATGTAAACTTCCAGAGATGGCTCTTTTTGGGTGGGGAGTGTAAGGCAACTTTTAATTATGTGTTGGGGGAGGGGTAATTTTCATCCAATCCTTACAAAAGGGTGTCACAATGAGCAAATATTTTATTTTTTATGCCTGTCATCAGACAGCCTCTGGTTATTTTTAATATCTGAAAATGTTTTTTCTTCTCCTTCAAAAGTTGCTTTTCTAAAGATATGTTGCTTTTGAAGAATTTCTGCAAGATGACCAGGTTCTAGCCTTCACTCAGTCTTTCATTGGTTCTCGCGAATGACGCTCCAGCATTATATCCTCAAGTTGTAGAAACAGAAATAACTTACAACGTTTTTTTCTAATATTCTGCGGCGTTAGGCACACGGAAACTATCTGATATGACGCTGGTCCTTTACAAAGTTTAGCCGACCAATATTATGCATCTGTTGAATTTTTGCTTGAAGGAGTTAGTAGATGGGCTTCACTAAATAACCTGCCAAACTGTCTGTCTCTGCCTAAACTGTGTACCAGCGGCGGATCCAGGGGGCCGGGGGGGGCGCCTTGCCCCCCCCCACTTTTTTCTTGCGCCCTAACATCCAGCGGTAAAACGACCCTTTTTTGTTAATTATTCAACTAAGACCGACGCTAAAAAAAAAAAAATCGGATACGCCGTCATTTTTTAATTTATTTTTATCACATTATCTAAATTTCAAATCCGACACTGCACGAATCATGATTATTGGGTTTATTTTTGGGACGTGCTAAACTAGCAAAACATTTTGTGAATGCTTACGAGAAACGCATGTCTTTGGGGAGTTGCGTGGGTGGTTAGATCCAACCGGCGGGAGGCTAGGCGCGAGCGACCCTGCCACTGCCTTCGGAGTATTTATGCTCCGTGTGTTAGACCAGTTAGACGGAAACGCATTTAAAATGGATCGGAAAAAAAAATCAGGGCATGAATATAGAACAGAGAAGAAACAAAGAATGATGGCGGAAAGCCGTAAAGGATCTAGGGACATCTCTGATTATTTTGCCAAGAAAGATCATATTAAAGGTAAGCTTTTAAAGATAGAACAATAAGGAAGGAGTGTCGTTTAAAGTGGGTATCAACACTTCTAATTTCTAGCTTTAGCCCATTGTCGGATAGCTTTCCTGATAAGGCTCATTCGTCAAGCTTCATCGTGTACCAGCTGCTTTTGTTGTTATATATTGCATACGGTCCCTCTTGTACAGTGTTCTTCGTATGCAATTTGTCCGAAGCGTTTGACCTCATTTTTACCAGCCCACTCGTCTCGCCTGACGGTTATGATATTGGCTTAAAGCAGTATTTTTACCGACACACTGTGTCAGCTCTGAAATTATCTTTCAAATTCTTGCAGTTAAAGCTCTCTCTTTAGCCTTGTAAACTTCGGTGATAATTGTTTCGGGTTTCAGCTCTTGAAAAATATTTGTTAGCATATGTCGGGGATCGGTTCTTGGGGTTGCAAATTAAATTAGTGATTTTTAGGGTGGTATTTTATTTTAAAGTCCGGGTTTCATAGAAATAGTTTTGGGGTATGAAAGTTCAAGATTGTTGGGGGAGTTTAAAGTTAATGTTGCTGATTCAGTTTATTTTCAAATTTAGTTCCAATTCTGCCTTCACTATGTTGAGAGTTAAATCTACTAAAGCAAGCCATTATACAAAGTGTATATACGTTTACAATAAATGTCTTGTGCATACTTTAAAAGAGAAACTTTTTTTGTTAGATGTTGAGACGACGGCAACTTCTGATGCCCACTCTGAGTCGACGGTCGGAATGCACAAAAACGCATTCAGCCAGGAGAACGAACTGTCACCAACAACTCCGTCCACTTCACAGACGGCCTTCATAACAAACTTCGGCGAAACGACACACACTGATCAGCTGACTGAAGGATCAAGAAGCAGTACTCAAACCTTGGTGGTACATAGCCCAACACTGATTTCACAGTCCCCGCACCCGCAGCAGAATCAAAGCGCTATTTTTTCGCCTGAAACTGACTTCACGCCGTCGAATGACTTTGGTATTGCAGTAGCGCTGAAAGAGCGAAATCAGTTGTCTTCTGGCGAAATTATGTTTTTTATGAACGAAAGGTGGAAGCCGAAGAACCAATCTGATCTTCCAGTCTCGACACAAAAGAGAAAAGGTGGCGAAGTCAAGCGTCGCTTGAATACCGAACATCTTGCCCGGTATCCTTGGCTCGCAGTGAGTCGTCATCCAGACCACGAAGGCCTTTGGTGCAGTGTTTGTGTTTTGATGAGGACCAACGAAAGCGGAGGAGGATGGTCGGCTTTATCTGGAGGCGGCGAAGGGCAAAAAATGGGAAAGTTGGTCTTGAAACCGCTAAAAGACTATTCGAAACTTACCGGGAAAGATGGTGCGCTGACAAACCATGCTGAAGCACAGTTTCACAAACACTGCCAGGAAAAAGCTGCCGCGCTGCTAACAACGTTTCAGTACGGTAGTCAAGATCAAGATATCAGGAATGCTCTGGACTGTGAACGGGTCAAGCAAATACAGCAGAACCGTGCACTCTTGAGAAGCGTTGTTGAAACTGTCAAGCTTTGCGGGGCACAGAATATCCCCCTTCGTGGCCACCGTGATGATGGCAAACTTGATATCCAAGACTCTGATGTCATTACACGACGGGAATTTCCCGTCGACGGGAATTTCCGCCACCTACTTCGGTATCGGATTCAGAGTGGAGACTCGCAACTTAAAATTTAATTGAAAATGCACCGAGCAACGCCAAATATACGAGTAAACAGATCCAGAATGAACTGATTGGAACAATTGGGGAAATGATAAAAACCAAAGTAGTGAGAAAAGCAAACAAAGCAACGGTTTGGTGTCTTCTTGCAGACGAGTCAACAGACAGGCAGACCAGAGAGCTGATGGTCATTGTTTGTCGTTATGTGTGTAAAACCGAGCAGGGATACGTGATTCGAGAAGATCCTTTTGCAGTTGTCGATGCCTTTCAAACCATGTCAAGACTCGCTGGAGATGAGGAAAGTGACGACGGTAGAAGCATCGAAGAGAAGCTAGACGGCAAGAGCCTCTGGAAGCTGCTGTTGAGTGAGGTCAGGAAGTCAAATCTGGATTTGTCAAAGTGCGTTGGTCAAGGATACGACAAAGCTGCTAGCATGGCAAGCTTGACAAATGGTGCTGCTGCTGAAGTTAAACGCCAGTGTGAACTGGCAGATTACTTCCACTGTGTGAGCCATGCCACAAATCTCTCATGTTCAAAGATAGTTTCAGTTCCCATTCTGCGCAGTGCCCAAGACGTTGTTCGAGACACAATTTCTCACTTCAGCTCAAGTGCCAAGAGAACAAGACTTCTAAAAAAGCATCTTATCGCGGACAAAGCTAAAACAGAGACACTCGTCAGTCTTTGTACCACGAGATTTGTAGAGAGACACGAAGCAATCAGCAGGTTTTGGGACTCCCTTCCGTCGATCGTTTCTGCTCTGCAGGAGATGGAAGGATGGCACGATCGAGAGGCAAGTAGCAGAGCTTATGCATTACGATCCTGCATTGAAAAATCAGATACACTCGTAGGACTGGTTTGCCTGAATTCGTTTTCGTCGATCATGAAACCTTTAGCCGAGTCACTACAACAGAAGGATGGTGACCTCGTGAGAGCCTTGTCCCTCATTAGCAGCGTGAAGGCAATGCTGGAAGATATGCGATCACATGCCGAAACCAAATTCAGACTGCTTTACGAAGATCTTCTGAAAATGGCCGAAAAGATTGATGTTACCATCAAGGTAACGCAGCCACGCATAGCTTCACGTTCTACATACCGGGCAGGGGTACCCAAGATGAATCCAGAAAGTCATTATAGGATGGTGGCATTTATTCCAGCCCTGGACGCCATGCTCCTTGATTTTACGGAGCGGTTCAGCTGCCATTTTACGAATGCTGCAAAACTTTCAGCTTTGATCCCGGCTGTGGTTAATGGCAAACGCTGGGAGGACGTTCAGCCAGGGTACGAAAAGTACAAGGAGCTGCTCGTGGGTACGGAGATAGACGTTAAAACCGAGTTCGAGATTTGGAACAAGTATTGGTCTAAGGAAACCGTGCAAAAACCGAAAACAGCTATTTCAGCGCTGAACAGTTGTCAGGAAAATGTATTTCCCAACATCTTCGCATTGTTGACAATTCTCGCGACGCTTCCTGTGTCAACCTGTGAAGCAGAACGAATGTTTTCAAAGGTTGACAGGACATGTTCATCAATACGAAGCACGATGACTGAAGAGAGGTTGGAGGCTCTACTACTCATGCAGACTTACAGAGACGAACTGCCGAAAACAGACGATGCTATCGATATGTTCGCTCTCAGAAAAGCTCGCCGATTGAGTTTAGTTGTGTAGTGTGGTACTGTTTTTATTTTCTTTTGCTACGTTTTACCTTTCTGAGAATTTTTGGCAGTGTTTTCATATAAATAAAGAGCTATCAAATTAGTCCTGTATAATCAGTTTTTGGCGCCCTGTGTCCGGCGCCCCCCCCCCCCAAGATTTTCCTCTAGATCCGCCGGTGCTGTGTACCAAAGTGTTTGCCATGTCACCTTGAAAAACTGCAGCACAAGAGGAGAAAGATTCTCAGGAGATGCGAATTCTTAAAATCACGCTGTCAAGTCAGAAAAAAATACACGGTTTTTAATAAAAATTGCTATTCAGCCTCAACTGTTCTACTAGGCAACAGAGCCGTAGAAAACTCTCGAAAAATTACCCCTGTATTGTTTTGAAAACCTTTTAAGAAACTTTGTTGTGCTCTATTCAAATACCAAATTAAGCTTATTCGTATATTGTAAAATCTTAAAAGATATAGTTTCGTCAAATAAGGCTGTTATTTTGAGCGAACAGACAATGAGTATCCACGCCTGGAAAAAACCACGAACTGTGGGTCTGATCATACCAATCAGAATATTTTTTACCTTAACGATTAGTTATTCTTGGAATAGAGGTAGGTCTATTTGACAAGCCTGTTGGATTTCTAACGTTTTAAAATACGGGGTTTTACAGAAAATGCAAATAGTGGAGCATGGAGTTAATTTACGCAAGTTCCGCCATTCATGGAATTAAGAACATGCATCCACACCACAAAGTCTTATATTATCTGATTTTAATATTATTTTTATATATTCTATGAGACACATGACAGGACATGAAATTCAAGTCGTGTTGCACAGATGTATAAACCGTGGAGTATTTGTAATCTCAAGCTAAGTTTTGACCGAAGGCAGTGAATTTTTAGCAAGCGGAAACGGTCAAATAAAGTCGCTTTGTGAATAGATGGCATAAATGATTGAAAGGGAAATTCACAAAATCTCCCTAGAAAATTTATTGAAACTAAAAAGACTCTTTTGAATACTCATTTTAAAAAGAGTGCCAGGAGGATATTTTTAAATATGCAAAAGCAGGGAGCTTTTATTGATTTCAAAATAACTTTACCGGTCAAGGGAAACGAATTTTTCAACTTGAAGCGGAAGAAATATTCGCTAACATATAGACAGTCTTTTAATTGAAATTCACAGGCCGAAGCGAAATTCAAACTTTATCAGAACTAGCTCTACTCCAACGCACCGCGCGCGGAAAACACCTGAATAATGGCGGCTGATATTATGTTCCACTTTAAGGGTGATCCCTAAATACGAATGTCATAAATAAAGCCTTAAAATTAAGATTATTTGCATTTCTGGCTTCCTCTCTTTGCAAGATAATCAAATGCAAGAACATGACCCTGTCAATCGAGACATGAATAAAATAATTGCAACATAATCAACTGGAAACTAACTTGAGATCCTGGAGTGTTATTGTAGTTCATAACAGTGTCGAGAATGTAAGCCCCTTTAAGTTTGGCTCCACCATGGGCATCCAATACATGTGGTATTAGATAATCTCTGATGAAATAAATGCTGCCAATACATCCAACTTCCTAAAAGAAAAAAACAATTCACATACTCTGCACAGATTAAAATATCAAAATACTATCATTGTCCTATTGCTTCAATTCTAACATGACCGGAACTTAATTGCATAACATTACTTCCATATAATATGATTACCATATGGAGATTTTAAGTGGTTGCTTACATTCGGAGCATCGCAGCAGGAACTAAATATATAACGATATCTTAGATTGTCTTGAGTATTCGGTCTGTTTTCATTTTTAAAAATCGAAAGAATACCCCCTCCTAAATTTTGAGAAAATATTTTTGGTACTTGTCTAATATGCAATAACCGCTCGAGAAGTGAAGTTTGGTGAATGCTAATGAAGTAAAAGAAAATATGATGAAAATACAATACTTTAGTAACAAAATTATGAAAACTACCACAAAGAATTATGGAAAGGGGTAGCCCAGAGTGCACTACATTAACTACTTAACCTAACACAACCTAACCTAGGTGCCTTTTTTGCCCCTCAGCCCAAAAAAAACTAAAAGTTTATATATTGTTCACGGAGTGAGAAACCTCTGTTTGCCTAGCAAGCCAAAGGAATTGTCTTGTTAAAGAAGTTGCTTAACTAGTTTTTCACGTCACAAATTCTCAAATGGTTATTGTATATTAGATAAGTACCATCTTTTGTACCTCCATTAAAAAAAAAATACTTACCCCCCCCCCCCCACACACACACACACACATCCTTCTATGTTTTGTGAATTGACGCCCTTGAGAGCGGGGCCAATCTGTCATTCTTCATGTGTCAAGCATGTCCTAGTCAATACAACACTTCTTTCATTATACCCCAAGAAAGAGGGATAGAACCAAATTGTTGTTTAACTTCCGCTCAGTCACACGGGTATATAAACCTATCTGTAGACAATTCCTCCGGAAAATGTTTAACGGATCTTCCTCTACCTTCAGAAACGCTAACGTTTCAAAACCATACTTGACCACCGTCCTTACCATAGCTTCCAATATTCTAGTCTTGGTTCGCAAATTTATCTTCCTATTCTTCCAAAAAAATTTCTACTCTGATGAAATTCCTAGTCTAATTAGTCTTCTTAACATTAAGCCATTGACTCTGAAAACACCCAACAATTCATTCATTTTGCAAACATTTTTATCCAGGACGTTCAAATCATCTGCATAGAGTACACAGGGAAGGAATCATCCTTCCCACCGAAATGTGAAAAATTATTGAACAATATGCGCTTTTCGGTTAAGTAATGGTTAAAAAGTGTACATATTTGACAGACCTCTTTAAATAATTGACGTCCTCTCATTCAGTAGTTTGATCCCTTCCCCAAATCACAACCCTTGGTACGAACCTAACTTCAAACATCATTTATGATATTGCTATAGTATTAAAATAATTGTCCAGTGGCCAAGAAATATAGCCTATATAATTAAAAAAAAATAACGAGCAAACAGGAACGATTATCTTAAATGATGACTGTGATCTTGACCTTCAAACTCGCAAAACTTGTTTGTCAGGATGTTAGCATTTATAATTATTTAAGTCGTTTGTTTATAAGTATACTAACCATAAACAATCCAAACAAATTCCCCGTAAAAAAATACAGGTTTCGCACGGAAAGGCAAAATCGTAGGTTGCTTTGAAAATAAAACGCACTTTGAGTTTAGAATACATAGACACATTGAAATTGTTCATACTCTGCCAACTGATAAGGTAATGATGGAAGTTAACCGTAGATGATATCAGAGCCACTACTGTATCGTATTAGTTTGGAAGTTCGTATCATATTAGTTTGGTCATCAAGGATTATAGAATATTTAGAATACTTTTTAGAATTAAATATTGAAATGTTTAGAATAGTGAAAAAATACTTTTTCAATGGCTTCTTAAAAAATTACCCCCTTGGAATTCCAAAACCATCTCTATTTGTGTATCTTCATTTAGTGAAAAAAACGAAAAAAATCCTTGCCCACCCCTACATTGTCGTGAATTGTTGAAAAATTTGATAAAATTCACATTTTTAGTTTTAACTTTGTCTTGATTTGAACTTCGACGTATAAGATCATTTTCTAAAGTAATATGGTAACTCAAAACCTTATTTATTTTGGGGCTCTGTAGAAATGTTTCCGATTTCAACGACTATGCTGATGGATGAAGTGATTTTCTACAATTCGAATTCTATGTCGATTCCACACAAAGTGTAACTTCAAGTTTAAGTATGGATTTCTTCAGGTTTCAGAGGATTTCCACTCCCCCTAGGCATAGCCTACTGTATTTTCAAGAGTTGGTAAGGTATGCACCGCAGTGGGCATTAAGATTGACAAAGTCTGAAATAGACAACTAAATAAAAGTTGATCCTTTGGTGCCTCAGGTTTATGAAAGATTTTTAAATAAAGGAAAAGTCTTGAAGTTTAGTTTAAATGGTGTTGGATTTGGGTTTGGAGGTAGAGAAGGACGACATAAGGTAAGAATGACAGGTTTGGTTGGAAGAACGGAAAGTTTGCGAGTCCCTTCCGATACTAAATTACTGGCTTGGCATGGTAAGCTCCGGGTATGTTATTATCCTTAGCATGCGCGCGTAAAGCCAGTTCAGTTGTTTGGTAAACCGAAGACTGAAGAAAAGTAGGATGCACCAGAAAAAAAACGTTAGAGAGATTAAAATGGGAACAGAAGATAATAGTTGCAGAATCAAAGTTAGAAATGTTACACTTTATTCCGAGCAAATTGCCATAGGTTTAGAGCCTGTATGGGTTGTAAAATTATCTGTTTTGTATAATGTAGCCGCTCTAATGTAGGTGATTTTTCAAGTTGACTGTTGAATCAATCTGCCAAGAGGAGCTCAATCATAGAGTCATTTTGGTCCAAAACTTGTTTTCGTTAGTCATCTGTCCAAACAACATTTAAGGTGAAAAAAATGGCTACCATCAATCAACCTCGATCACCTATAATTAGATGTCGAGTGTGAATGTATTTGCTTCTTCAAATCTCTTTAGCAATAATTCTGTCCCAGGAAACCAAAAGCTCCAAAATTAATATCAAATGGCTCATACGTATTGTCTTGTTAAAAATATATTTGAAAGTTGTTTAAATTTTTATTTTCATTCAATTTATATTTTACGCTTGTATTCTGATCTGGAAGATCTTTCCACTTTCATAAATATTTCGTCCGGCATAATGTACAATCTATAGTGAATCCTTTTCTCTTCGGTTTCTGGCGCTTTTGCTTAAATTCTGTATATTTTCACAAATGGAAACAAATGGAACTCGTCATATTCCCTTTGCTTGTTTATTGATGGTCTCCCGTTGGTTTTCTTGCTTGAAATTAATCTCTTTTTGCTATGATTTGGCGTTGTAATTTTTCACAGGGGGCTAGTAATCCTCACATCGGGACGGACAAACCCCTGTGTGCTAAAATATAAGCCTTGGATAGGCCATCCAATTAATTATGTGGAGGTTGGTCTCCCTCCCCTCCTTTTGCTCGTCAAGTATAGTCTCAATTGTGTCTCCGGCAAACGATACCCCTCCCAAAGCTTGTTTTTTTTTACGAATTCCCCTTCCCAAATGTAAATCTCTAAGAGAAATGGTTTCGTTTGTGCTTTGCTGAAACGGTTCTGGGCTGATTCCCAATTTCGGAAAATTCGCCCCGTGGATAATAGCTCCCCCCGAATTTCTACCTGTCCCTGTAAAAAAATACCCTGGAGCTGAAACATCGACAATTATAAGAAGCGTAAATAATTGCTGAATGACATAAATTAGAAAGAATATCATTGAATGTGAAGGAGGTGAAAAAGAGAGATAAGAAAAGAGGAAGAGGAGAGAAAGAAAGATAGAGGAAAATAAAGGTGAAAAAGAGGGATAAGAAAAGAGGAAGAGGGGAGAAAGAAAGATAGAGAAAGTAGAACAGAATATTTTCAGTTGCAGTGTCATGCACATTTACAGCGTATTTAGATTTTATTAACGGCGTCCATGCCTAGTGCTTTGGAAAGAAAGGAAATAAACACTAGGTGGGAGAGAAAGAAAGAAGTTTGGGGTCAGAGATGAAGAAAAAATATAAAGTATGTGTAAAGCACTGTAAACAAAGCAATAGAGACAAGGTAACAATCCAGGAGATTGAACTTCTTTGGAAGCTTAGAGGTCTTTTAGAGAACTTCTACGAATGAGACATGGTTAAGGAATTTTTTTTAGGAAGAGGAATAAAAATACTTCACCTCAAGATCGAAAAGTACAAACATAACGCTAAATTCGGGGACACATTTAGCCTCAGTCAGGGCACGTGCTACTTCCAAGACTACAGAGACTCCTGAACCGTTGTCATCCATCCCATTACTACCTTCCACAGTATCCCAGTGCGCCGCTAGTAAAATGATCTCGTCATCTTTTGTCCCCCATCGTCGGCCCGGAAGAACTCCGATTATATTTATTCCTTTAGGTATTTTCTCAGGAAACTAAAAGAGAAATTGTTAGAATCTTAAAAATACAACTAATCGATTTATGAAATAGCTTTATTAGAATTTAACTGATTTTCCCTAACCGATGTGGCAGTGCACTGCGTTGACATCTGCTTGGAAAGACGCAGCTTGACGTTCGATCCCAGCTGCCTCAACGCTGGGTGAGGGGCTTACTATCTGTTCTTGTAGTAAATCACCGGCCACTGAAACCTTAACAACTGTCGACGCCCTGTGTGCCGTCAATGGCTGTGGAGGATATTTATCCAATTGTACCCTTATTCTCTTTGGCCACCTACACATAGTAGTTTCAGTAAATTCAACAAATTTGTTACCGGGAATTCAGATTAATAGATAATAGATGCTTTCCATAATTCGAAACGGCCTTTAAAATCAGTGTTTTGAATTTTGTGAAGAAATTTGCCTGTATAAATATGGCTAATATCTAAATAACTAATATGAAATATAAGTGGAAATGTAAATACAGAAAATAGATTGAAAAGGGAAATTTATTTAAAAGGACAAAGTTGCTAGTGGTCCAAGCCTCAATTTAAAAATTAGGTTTACACATATCTATGCATATTTCTGAAAAATGGCACTCAAATCCCACTTCTTTTGAATTGAATAAAAACATTAACTGAATTTACATTTACTGCACATGAAAATAAGTAAAAAAAAACAGCTCTCTGAAGTTAGATTACGGATACCCTTTGAATTGAGAAACTCGTTTGATGCCTTTGGAAGTGTTGTAGAATCCTTTTTGCTCTGGGTAATTTATTTTTTTTTTCTTTTGTTCATGCCCCCATGTGGTTAATCTACAAGGGTCAAGTTGGAACTGTATGTTTTATTGTGCATTGCCCATGGCACCTTGCTATGGGTGGTTTTTAAGTGAGTAGTCAGTGGAGGGTGGCTGCCTGTCATTTTTCTTTTTAATGTGTGTTTTTTTGTTGTTGTTTTTTTCCTCCCTGCATTCTCTGCCATAAGGTCATGTGGGGGCATGTGATGTTGTACGTGCTCTCATTGTTTATTACACGTTGATTTCTTGTCAATTACTTGTTGATATCTTTCTATCTTCTGTTCTCAAAGTTTAGTTAAAACACAGGAATTGAAGACCAATTGTTCTCAAGCGTGGCAATTTTTTTGCCACTTCTTGGCAAAGAATAGATAATAGCCTCAGAACTAATCTTTCTGTGGGGAAGACTGCATAGCCGTTCGGGGAGGCTAAAGAGTTGCTGGGCATGGTACAAAATCATGCATATGAAAAAAAAACCTATGACCCCAAGAAGTTGTATTTAATTTAATGAAGAAACGGGTATTGGTATTATATACACACTTGATCAAAAGAAGGATAGGGTGCCCCCCTCCATTTAAAAAATGGTTTCTAAGGACCAAACCCGAAGAAAATGCCGAATAATAATGAACTTCTTTTTATCTTCTCGACTACTGCTACTAAAAACTCATCGCAGCACCAAGCCGCCTGAGGCCAATACAGCTAAACACGCTCCTCGTCCATCTCAATCTATTCAAAGCCTTCCAATTTACAACCTCCCAGGAGGTTACTATTTCCCTTAATTCTTTCCTTACGACATCCTCTCGTCCCAATCGAGGACGACCTGCTTTTCGTTTAGCCCTAGACGGCTGGTCGAAAAGAACAATCTTTGGCAATTTCTTCATCCTCAGGAATAAGATTAGTTTAATGAAGACCAATAATGTTATTATTGGTTAAAAATTTTACACAAATAATTTTTATTTGTGTGACTGTGACTCCTTTTTTATGATTCTTATCTCCCAAAATAGACTGCAATTGCTGTTATGTTCTCGATCTGTTTTTTTTTTTTTAAGCTCAATACTAAATATTTTTTTTAACTATTGAGATTATTATTGTTTTCAAAATAACAGGTTTAATATTACAGGTTTGTTTGATTAGTATAACATAAACCGTGTTTTTAAAAAAAGTCAAGGTTTTAAGTAAATATTATTTCGGGTTTTTCGTTGTCTTAGCCTTGAAATTATCATTAAAAATATATGAAACATAAGTTTGATTAACCTAAGTCTAGTCTCTCTTTTTCTCCTCTCCCCTCTCATTATTATTATTTATTTATTTAACTGGACCTCGAATGAAAACGCAATCTTCATGCCTACGTCCGGGGGATGAGACCAGCCCCCATTCTTAAAATATGTTTAGAATACAATGCTTTCTCCGCGAAAATTCACGAAAAAGGGTATGAAATCTACTGAAACGAAAAAAGTAAAAAATCTACTAAATTGGCCTAAAGTAGCTTAATGCTGTAACGGACTCGTGACACTAACTGTAGTGGTAAATGAGGAGAAACAAGGACTAATGAACCCTTTTGGACTCTTTGCTTTTTGGACCTTTTTTTTTTACTCTTTTGGACTTTTGAACATTGCTGGTATGAAAGAAGGTGTTGATGGTGTGAGTCGTAAGCTTTAGATTTATTATACTAAAAATCTTATTATGTATGCGTCTAAAAATGTGTATGGAGTTGTAAGGCAGTTCCTGAACGCTGAGTTGGCATTTTACAGGTGTAAATGCCTATTAATCAGGGTCGAGTTTGCAATCATAAAGGGAAAATCGTTCCCCGATTTTTTTCATGAAGTAGCTCTTGCATATATTAATTCTATTTTTTCATTTTATTCTCTTTTTTTATTTTAGTTTCTTTCTCTTTTCTTAACTTGTTATGGTTAAGATTATTTCTCTTGACGAGCGCTGAGTACTTCTTGTTGTATGCAGGCGAAACATTCGTTTGCTTGTTCTTCTTTTTCTTCCAGCTCTTGTTGTCCTGCATCTTCTCCTTTGTATTTTAGAGGGGATAACATCCCCATCATTCCTCCTCTAAATCTAAGTATGCTTCATCGTAATCATACACATAACTAATATTCAAGCAGTATCTGCGTTGATGCCGATTCTCTGAAATAATTTTGTGTTCTCTTGGCAATGTCATTTTTCATGTTTAAAAAAAACATGTGAATTATTTATTTATTTCTCGCAATTATTAATTTTTATTATTCTGTTGTTGATATTACATAAGTAATTACGCACTATTTATTTCAGAATCTTTCAATTTGTTAATTAATTCCTTCTCTTTTCGAGATTATTTTCCAAATTTAAATTTCTATGTTATGTGCTTCTTTATTAATTGTTTTCAATAATAAAAATATTATCATGATATACTTACAATTTCTGGATATTGATGAGGCTCATATGTCTGTGTTCCTGCGAGGAGGCCAAATCGTTCCATCTTATTGGATAAATAACGTGCCATCGTATTTCTAAGAGTGACATTTGTCTGAAAGTCACGTGGTGCGTCAAGGCCATAAAATAAAATGAATTCAAGATGTGACGTGCTTACGTCTAAGGGGTTAAGAGATCCATTCCGATATGCTTCAGTTCTCTGAGAGGTTAATGTATCCTAAAAATTTGAACAAATATTAACATTGGTGTGCTGAGAAGGATACCTCCAAAGGGCTTGAGGACGTAACCCCACCTTAGAAGACTGTTATTCAACAAAAATGTCCCAAATATTACAGAACAGGTAATTTGCTAATAGTAATAACCTATTCAGCTTTTTGACAAAGCAAACACTAAATATTACAGAATTCGCTGCTTTAAAATGTGTATTCGTGAAATGTTGCAACTTTTACTACCTTTTACTCGAAAAAAAGAACGTAAAAGAAAGTAAACCCAAGTGACGATTTATGGTTAAGTAGTTGAAAACCTAGACCTTAGAACGGGTTTTGGATTTTAGCATCCTCCCTCTGCCTAGACTGAAACACTTGGCAAACCCCTACATTTTCTGCAAAAAAAAAGTATAAATTCAGCGCAATTCAACTTTTTTTATGTTGAAATTAAACACGGTGCATAAATTTATTATTATTACTGTTTTTAATGACACATTTAAGATTATCTCAGCCCTATATAAAAAAGGAAAATAATATTATTACGACTTTTTCTTACGCTTTCAAGCCATATCATGAATCGACAATATTCACTTGTCTTTTAGGCTATAGCCTTACCCAGCTCAACGCCTAGGTTTTATACATGTGTTAAACCTTCACTAAAAGGTTAAAAGAGCCAATAAACAACCTTCAAGGAATAGCCCCTGAGACCGATGATTCCATGCTGATGTGCATCACTGAACGTTTTTCAAGTGCTATATCCAAGAGAATATTACACTAATTCCAACACTAAAGTGGCGTTCAGATTAGTGTCCAATTATACTTGCAATGTAGACACGTGCCTGTCCACGCATCAATGCCCATGCAACTCCCGTTCACAAGTAAAATTCAGTATTTGGCTGCAACAGGTCGCAGCTAAACATCCAGTTCTAGAGTTTAGAACTCTGCATGTAGGAGTTCAAATTTTAACAATCAGCATTTCTTTTTGCACCATATTCATTATTTGCAATGACGAGTGGCACTCACTTGTGTGTCTGGCTGAAGTTTCATGCTTAAGAAAGTGCTTGATCAAACAAACATGTCCAGGCGTGAAAGTCTTGCTGGGATTGCATGTGCACGTCACTTAAAGAAATTGTGATTTGCCAATCACAAGGATTTTTCAAAACATACTAATCGCTACTGTTTCAAATTCTTTTTGTAATCCTTAGAGGGGTGCTTAAAGTGACACATGATTACTTGTGATTTACTGCAGTACAAATAAGAAAATATATACGTTCAATTTCAACCTAATATTTCACAGAGCTCTCCATTGCTACGGAGCTCACGCAATCCCTTTGACAATTTTATAAGCAAACTTCTGAGAAAAACAGATAAATGCAAACGGCTTGCAGCTCTCAGAAAATATGGAAGGATCGTTCGCTTGTTGGGTTAATGAGATTTAGCCTTTGAACAGCCCTGAGTTATTAGATCAGTCTTGACCTGTTTGGTCCTGGATAAAAAATCCTGCAAGCGTCTTTTGTTACCAAAAAATGCGTCAGTTAATGAAAGAATTCCCTGGGATATTAAAAAAAAACGGGCATTTGTTTGTCAAAATTCACCAGTATGATCCGAAAAGGAAATAATTTCTAAAAAAAAGAAAAGTTTTTTTAACGCATAGACCAAGGATAACCGGATATCAGCCTTATGAAAAAGAGACGGACTTTAGACATTAACATGCAATGTGACTATCATTTTACGGCTTGTTATCACGACCGTAGATATTAAGTTTGAAGCTATGAAGACGCAGAGATTTGAGAGCTCCGAAGCTGAGCTAAATAAAAAAAAAAAAAAAATGTATAATAATGATGTTCTGAGTTTCGGAGAACCTTTGATTTGTGGCTAAATCAAATAAATAAAACGATATTTACGGAACGTTCTAAATCATGATCGATTTTTTTCATGATAAGAATAGAACTTTAATTAAGAATAGCTCCTGAAGCACAATACATTCTAGAATTGACTTTAAATTAATTTCATTTGAAAGAAAATTAAATTAAAGATGCGAAGATATAACCCAGACTACCATTTTAAACTGATCCAATAGACAGATCGTCTTAAAGACGTATCCTATAATATTATAATAAAGTATATAAAACACAATTAAATCATAAATTCAGGCCAATCTTGGGATTTGGGCTTCCAAGTTGGCAAAATAAAAATCAATAAAGAATCGAAGTATTTTGGCGTTTAACTTCATAAAAAATAGTTTACTGTTTGTCCGTCGTCTTTTGCTTTCTTACAAACTCTGGTCTTTAAATAACTCCTTTGAGACAGTGGCGGCTTTACAAAAGTCTCAAAAGAATAGCCTTCGATTTTGTCTGTATGTCAGGCTTATGAGACATGTGTACATTTAAGTAAATAATATTCAAGGACAAGATCCAAGGCAAGGGATAATGGTGAAGACAAGAGTTCAACATTCTTATTAAATACTTTTTAGAACAAACCTAAATCAAGTTTAAGAAGAAATTCTCATGAAAAAATAGCGTCTAGAGATGGTTACTTGCTACAGCTACCGATGTTAAGGTCTGCAAGTAGGGTCATCAATCCCTCTGTGAATGACCAAAGCCAAGTAAATTAAGTTAGTTAGAATTATCTGTTAATCCCTGCAAAACATATGTAGCTATAATTTTTTATGCCCACTATGATGAAAGCATTTTGTAATAGGCGCAAGTTAAGTTGAGACGAGCCTTTAAATCAAGGGTCAAAAAGGAGTAAATTATAAATTGTGTAAAATAGGTCTTGGTTTAATTAATAGAATCATCTTTAGGGCGATACAGGGACCGGTTGACATGATTTACTGGGCCGGACTACAAAATTAGAACCCAACATTTTTGTGACGGGGAAGGGGTAAGTAAAGGGTACGTATTATAAATGGTGAAAATATAGAAGATGAGTTATGTGAAATACACAGGATAAAAAAAAATCTTAAAAACCAGAGATTTGAGGGGGCTAAAGACGTTCTCTCTACTACATTACGTTTGCCGAGTCTGCACTCCCCTGATTACTAAACTTGAATGACTCACCTCTACTTTATTCATTTCTTTCAGATAGTCAACTAGAGTTTCATTGTCTCCAACCATAGAGTGGGTTGTACCGAAAAACAACTCAGTTAGATTTATTTGAGGCTGAAAGTCAGGCGGTGCATCGACATCATTGGGTGATTGACCATCACGTGGAAAAAAGACTCTTGGGCGTCGATTACCAGCAAAGGGTCCTAAAAGATCACAATGATGCTTAAATATGTGAAGATGGTATAGTCAAATCAAATCCTGAAAAAAAAAACTGCCATCCAGCATCACTCTTCATCGCTAAATTTGTTCAAAACGATTTAAGTATTATATCGGAAAACTAAGAAGGGAAAACTAACAGGTGAAACAAGTAAGAGCGGAAATTCAAATGTTTTAACATCGGTTTAATAGGAATTAAAAACTACTGACGTCACTCACAGTGTAGAGTTATATAGAACAAAAAAAAAAAAAAACTAAAAACAAGCTTAATTCTAATTTATTAAATTTTAATTAGAGTTCTGAATATCTTTGGAACAAACAAGAAACTTTCAAAAATTAATCAAATTATTCTGTTCTTAAGCCTTTCTGGACTGTGAAATATTTAAGGCTAGGTTAGTTAAATGCTAGAAAATTTATATATAGGAAAATAATTGCTCTTCCAGGAAAGGTGGATTTTTGGGGCTTTTAGATAAATTTATAGGGAGGGATAGGGGTTTATTTACCTTCTCGCCTCCATTTATGGAAGAAAAGTTTAGATTAAGCGTGAAAATGGTATTGGGGGTATGACAGGCAATACGTCTTTGAGGGTCATTGCAATTTTCAAACCACTATTATTAAAGTTAAACGTTATTGTAGATGGCAGGGATTAGAAGGGAAGCGTGGGAGGGGTGGCTGCATCATCATCATCCTTTCAATTTTAGGGTGATAATACTCTGAAAATAGAGATAAACTAAAATAAAAAACAGGATCAGGATTTGTTTAGGATCAAAATATATTTGATTAAATATCATCTAGAGGTGAAACATATTTGATTTAATATCATCTCGGAATACAACACACTCGTTTGGTATCAAAATACATTTGATACTTCTGCGCTCAAACGAAAAAAGCAAACGGGGGAAAGTGACTCACTTGGAGCTGTAAAACGGAACTGGACATCTTTAGACCGTCCTCGCTTAGGCAGCTCAAAGAAACTGGATGTCCAATTCTTATTAAACTCTGCAAGAAACTCCTCAAAAGCAACGTCATCTGGGATTATCACGTAATTTTGTTTGTCCCATTCATTTTCAGTACCGTTTCCATCACTTCTAGTATCTTCTATGTCATTTCCCGTATGTTCTACATCTCCGGTTTCATTTCCAACACTTCGGGGGTGTCTTTTCCAGCTTTTGCGGTGGCGCTTCAGCCAAGATCTTCCAGAAATTGTGAAATTCATTGGATCTAGAAAACAAATGTGGTTTGAGAAATATTACTATTAAATGGGAATTCATTTGTTGCAATCAACTGGTTAGCGTCATCATGTTACCAACGTCACTGTTTTTGTATTTGCAGCGTAATTCAGATCTGTCAGATCGATGATAAACAAATAGAGCTAAAAAATACAGTTTTAAGGAGTTAAAAGTTGAAAACCCAATTTAAACATACTTTTATTGTTGAAACCTCACAGCAAAGAAGAAAAATTACACCATAAATGACATTTTACACCACTTTTACACCATAAATTTGCCATAAGTTTTACACCGATAGAGACTGTCTCCAAAGTTATCTTCATATCAGACCTGCTATTTCTTTATAGTTCAAAATACGAAGCCTTACCAGATAAGTAAACCTACAAACAAAGTAATCATATAATATCTACATATAAATATCTAAAGGTTAAATAAATCCACAATTATATTATATACATTTACAAAAAATCAATAAGAAATATATATAGTATAAATCTATAGGAACAAATACAACGATCTATAATTTCAAATTTATCTCCCCCCCCCTCAAATGGGAAGATATGCACATGAAAACCCATATGGGTGGAGTGCAGAGGGGGCTCCAGCCCACCCTCCCTCTGGCTGAATGATGCCGCCTTATATTTTTATATTTTGTTTTGAGATTTCCATTATACAGCATTGGAAGTGCCAATTAGATCAGGTAAGCCCCCCCCTAAAATTCAGCTCATGGGTGCCCGAGGATATGCATCTCCAAGGAGTCATTGTTATTTCCAAATAAAGAGGGGGAAATCAAAGAAACAACAGTACCATTGAAAAGGAAATACAATGATCTTACTTTTAAACATATATACATCATACCTCTCCTATTAACACCATCGCTGGTTAACACTGCCCTAAGAAGCCAGCCCTAGAAAAAAAAAATTGGTGTTTAAAAAAAAAATAAAAAAAAAATTGGACGACTAGAAAAGAAAAGACATTATTATTTTTTCTATTGGCTTAAAATATCTAATTTTCAATTATACTTTCAAACTAGAAAAAAATTTGAGAAAAAATTTAAGTAGTTATGCCTTTTTTAAGTGTTTATAAGAAAAAACTGGGCAATAAGATCTTTTTTGAAATAAATCAATTGATTAAATTCTTTTTTACACTTTATCACTTCACTCTACAAGCTTAAAATCAGTTGTTTTTTTTCAAAAATTTTTTTAGGGTTTGCTGGTTAATTTCTCCCAGTATCTCTTGAAATCCCACAGACAGAGCAGTGTTACCAGATGTTTGGTTTAAAGCTGTCGCCAACATAAAAGTGAAAATGCGCCGAAAGCTCCATTTTTCTAGCGAAAATGCGCCAATGAGCAATTTTTCACCCAAAAAATATGTCGATTTGAAAAAATCAATGTGTAATCGCCTCAAAAAGCGCCAAAATTGTGCAAATACGCCCATCTGACCACTCTAAGGTAAATAACCATTTTCATTGAACTTTCAACATTGAGAGCCAACACAGGCCACAGGAAGTATTGGTCCTTATGAATCGTTTTTTTTTTATTTCCCTTTTTTAGAGAATCTACCATCTGGCCAGGAAATTTTAAAAATTCGGCGGTCACCTTTTTATTTAAATTTTGTAAACAAAGTTTTTCTGAGGGAAGACAATGCGAAGTTGAAACTTAAGACGAATAAAAACTATTGCTCCACAGTCTACATATCAATAAAACTAGTACAAATAGACCAACTAATTCTATTTCCCTTTTTTGGGATTATAGAAAACTAGCGCTTTACTGAAAACACAAAACAATATAGAAGTTTGGGTACAGCAAAAGCAAACCGATTAAGGACACTTTTAAGGTATAAAAATAAAGCATTTGAGGATTATTGCTTAATTTTCGTGTTTGGTCATACGCTGTTCCACTGTTCTATAACAAATCAATGATGATTCTGTTTTCGTCCAAAGATTGTTTTTTTTCTATATTTTCTTACAATACTATGCGTTGGACATTTTGTTTCTAATCGATTTGCCCTTAAAAAGATTATAGATTAGAAGGATAATTTGAAAATTAAGCTCACTTTTGGCTTAAGTGCCTTAGAAGACTACTTATAGTCAATTGGTTTAACAGAAATTCCAATGCTAAAAGCGTCAGCGTGCTATAGAAACATACACGGCGGCCAATAATCACAAATAAATTGAAGCGAAGGAGCTGCAAGTATCTGGGTCATCTCTTTCGCAAGACTAGAGAATGTATTTCTTATAGAACTTGCATAGAAACCAACTGGATGAAGGAAATGAGGACAAGGAACAATTTCCATCGTAAGTACAAAGGGGACATACAAATTCTGGGAAGATGATCTTCCAGTGCAGCATAGGCTACAGGGTTGCCAACTTTTTGGTCCATGAATGTGTCCCTTGTGCATTCAAAAATGTGTAATTTTTAGCTAAAATATGTCCATCTTGAAATCTCAAAACTAGAGGTTATTTTTTGCCAGTTATATTATTGACCAAAAGACACATTGTAAGCCTCTTTCAAAGCGGCCAGTTAACATCAAATATAATGAAAAAATCCATACAAAACATTCATACAGAATAGACTTAGTGTGAAAGTAGGATATTAATATAAGCAAGTCCCTTACTTTGGAGGAAATCTTTTCCATACGTCATTTCTGGCAAAACCTTGATGCTGAGAAAAAAAAATAACGAGAAAAAGCACTACTTTGGTGAATTACATTTTTTTTTACCCAAATATATATCCAGTTGGTAAATGCTTCGTTTTATGTCGAAAATATATAGAATAAGTCCCTGCTTTGCCCTTTTATTTCCTTAATTTCTACAATGCATCACTTGTTTGCCCTTTTATGTCACTGTGTCCCGGGACATGGGAATATGTCCTTTGACTTAAAATGTGTGCAGTTGGCAACCCTGACCAGGGTTGCAGCAACGGTTAGTTCCTAAAGTGCTACAATATTCCGAACTTGCGTGCTACACAGCGATTTTCGGTGCAATAGTAAAAGAAAAATGACTGTAAAAGTGCTAATTAGAATACTTTCGTGCTATTTTAGCAGCCCTGAGCACGTGCCACAGCGCTATACATAATAAAATAGCGCTAAAATAGCACTTTCGTGCTTCAGGTGGCAACCCTGTCCCTAATAGGCTGTACAACTTCAAAAATATATTTATATGTCCCAAGACAAATTAAACTTCCAAACCGTATAATATTGACCCTTCTTGAGAAAAAAAAAGTTTTGATCTCATTATTTGCAGCTTTGCAGTAAAATGTAACGTTTTTTTTTAAAGTTTTCCAATTCCTGATGATGGTGACGAAGTAGACGGTCAATTCTAAACAAAACATTTAGTAGTTCTGAACTTATTTAGGACCAAAAAAAGGAGGGACGGCATTCTGTTACTGAAGTCCAGCAAGGAAGGGATTAAGGGTGACTTCTTTCTATTGTAAGTCTCACAGATGGATCGACGGCTCATTAGGCACCGTAAAATATAAATTTAATTTTAATCTCCTCGGTGTTTCGTCGAGGAGGGGAGGCGGAGTGTAAAAACCACTATCACTTCCTTTACCTAACCCTACAAACTTTGCTAATGCATACATTGAGCTTTCATTTCTTGATTAACGCTAAACTCATAATTTCTTGTATGAACATGGAATCAATATTAATGAAGTTGTACACATCCGCAAAATATTACTTTTCAAAGTTCTAATCAAACTTTCTTTTTATTAATTAGCTTGAAAACTGTGATATTTTACTTTCGTTTTGTGACTCAACAAAATTCGCAACAAAGCGTCAACTGAATTTGAATATCAAGGAAGGGTGGAGATTAAATAAAGGAAGGGCTTTGTTTGTTCTTTTAATATCAGTTAATAAAATTATTTCAAGCATAGAATTGTGCATTTTTCGAGACTTGCCTATACAATCTCATTTTGTACAAACCAGTGTTAATAATTGAAATTTTACTTTCGTTTTGTGACTCAACAAAATTCGCAACAAAGCGTCAACTGAATTTGAATATCAAGGAAGGGTGGAGATTAAATAAAGGAAGGGCTTTGTTTGTTCTTTTAATATCAGTTAATAAAATTATTTCAAGCATAGAATTGTGCATTTTTCGAGACTTGCCTATACAATCTCATTTTGTACAAACCAGTGTTAATAATTGATCTCAGGAGTTATCTTGTAAGGTTTCTAAAATTCTTTTCGTTTCTTGAAGGGATTGATAATAACATGAGGGAAAAAAAAGTCAAATTGGAAGTCTTATGCAAGTCGTGAGCGCAATAATTTAAATCTAGTGCCAAAAACCAATAGCCATCCACTACCGCTAGTGGAAATACGCTTTCGGAATGTTCGAAACAAAAGTTCGGAATGGCTATTGGTTAAGAAGGAGAGAAAGGCGTGGCTTTCTCTCATATACCACCTAATAAGCAGACAAAATAAGAGAAGAGGGCAGCGTGTCTTCCA
This sequence comes from Artemia sp. Qi Xiang Cuo, assembly GCF_049724085.1. Classification (NCBI taxonomy): domain Eukaryota; kingdom Metazoa; phylum Arthropoda; class Branchiopoda; order Anostraca; family Artemiidae; genus Artemia; species Artemia sp. Qi Xiang Cuo. The sequence goes on from NC_142803.1 coordinate 45,073,000, forward strand.
ATCGTCTTGAACATGAGTGAGAGCCCGAATGAGGCTCTCACTCAGGCTCTCAACTGAATGAGCCCAGAACAGCATGAGCAGCGGTAAAACAGCTCATGCTGTTTTCAAACTACATTAAACGCGAGAAGACAAGAATTGGTTTGACTTGGAAAGCGAATCCAACCTAGCGGATTGGAAAGCGTATTTCCACTAGCGGTAGTGGATGGCTATTGGTTTTTGGCACTAGATTTAAATTATTGCGCTCACGACTTGCATAAGACTTCCAATTTGACTTTTTTTTCCCTCATGTTATTATCAATCCCTTCAAGAAACGAAAAGAATTTTAGAAACCTTACAAGATAACTCCTGAGATCAATTATTAACACTGGTTTGTACAAAAAAAAGGATTATAACAATGGAATCGTGGTAAATTTTTAAGTAATTTACCTTGTCACTCGTTCTTAACAAATAGTCGGTATAATTTTCATTATCCTGTCTTACAAGCCAACTTTACTTTCCTTTGCTTTTTCGTGACTGCCAGTTGCCCCTTTTTCGCCCTTAAACACGGCTTGTCGCGAAAACCCTCTGAAGTCTTATAGAAGGTTAAAAGAGTTCATTTCATCAATATTTTGGACAATGAAAGGTCATTTTGGATGTGATAAAATGACGAGACTGATATAATAAAAGATGATAGGGAATAATAGAGAATAGTATACAAGTAAGAGAGGCTTCAAAAGCAACCTAGAGATCAAAAGTTCTATACAATCTCATGTATAGACTTGCCTATACAATCTCTATTGCCTATTAAAATATAAATTTAATTTTAATCTCCTCGGTGTTTCGTCGAGGAGGGGAGGCGGAGTGTAAAAACCACTATCACTTCCTTTACCTAACCCTACAAACTTTGCTAATGCATACATTGAGCTTTCATTTCTTGATTAACGCTAAACTCATAATTTCTTGTATGAAGATGGAATCAATATTAATGAAGTTGTACACATCCGCAAAATATTACTTTTCAAAGTTCTAATCAAACTTTCTTTTTATTAATTAGCTTGAAAACTGTGATATTTTACTTTCGTTTTGTGACTCAACAAAATTCGCAACAAAGCGTCAACTGAATTTGAATATCAAGGAAGGGTGGAGATTAAATAAAGGAAGGGCTTTGTTTGTTCTTTTAATATCAGTTAATAAAATTATTTCAAGCATAGAATTGTGCATTTTTCGAGACAAATCCAGTTTGCCGCAAGGAATTAATGTAAAAATAAATATGTAGAAGCCTTTCTTCGTCAGCTGGAAAGTGAAGTCGGCTTAGCTTTCTACAGGTAATTTCCACTATCCGCAACTAACGAAAAGCTGAAAGACCGTTAAACGCGAGAAGACAAGAATTGGTTTGACTTGGAAAGCGAATCCAACCTAGCGGATTGGAAAGCGTATTTCCACTAGCGGTAGTGGATGGCTATTGGTTTTTGGCACTAGATTTAAATTATTGCGCTCACGACTTGCATAAGACTTCCAATTTGACTTTTTTTTCCCTCATGTTATTATCAATCCCTTCAAGAAACGAAAAGAATTTTAGAAACCTTACAAGATAACTCCTGAGATCAATTATTAACACTGGTTTGTACAAAAAAAAGGATTATAACAATGGAATCGTGGTAAATTTTTAAGTAATTTACCTTGTCACTCGTTCTTAACAAATAGTCGGTATAATTTTCATTATCCTGTCTTACAAGCCAACTTTACTTTCCTTTGCTTTTTCGTGACTGCCAGTTGCCCCTTTTTCGCCCTTAAACACGGCTTGTCGCGAAAACCCTCTGAAGTCTTATAGAAGGTTAAAAGAGTTCATTTCATCAATATTTTGGACAATGAAAGGTCATTTTGGATGTGATAAAATGACGAGACTGATATAATAAAAGATGATAGGGAATAATAGAGAATAGTATACAAGTAAGAGAGGCTTCAAAAGCAACCTAGAGATCAAAAGTTCTATTTCTAATTATTTATAGAAACTGAACAAGATAGTCTAACCAAAACTTAAGCCCGTAAAGCATGTTTACTAAAAGTAAGTTAATTAATCTATAAATCTTTGCGCTCAAGCCAATGACCAATCGGATATTTCTATCGTTTTACCAAGGGGCAAATATAGTTTTTAAGCTTTATACTCGACCAGCTTTTTCTTCATGGATTTTTCCAAGAAACAGTCAGTGCAACTTGCAGTGAGCACCTAAATATTTTTTCTTTGTTTTGGTATGCAGAGTATATGACTATTAGCTCGTTTTTCTTCTTAAGATAATGCAAGTGACTATATCAATTAACTACTAGCTAGCAAGCATGCCGCTGCGAATCCAATCGTTAACGGTCAACTACAGGAATCCTTCTTAGTAATCAACTATCATAGGCAGCGCAATGCCTAAGTAAAGAACGATGTTGGCACAATATCTATTTTTTCATTCCAGGGCACTTTGTATCGAAGGAGTTGCCGTAGAAACTTCGAAAAGGGTTCATTCGATTGGAAATTGGAATGGCTAGTGCCCTTTTTAATAGTCGAAAGTGTTTGGAGGGCAACTAGCCCCCCCCCCTACGCCTATCATTCTCCCAAACACATCCAATCAAAATTTTGAGAGAGCCATTTTGTTCAGCGTCGTTGATTACAGATAGAAAATATGTTTTTGAGGAGGACCCTCCCCCAAAACCCTCAGGGCAAGGGTTTTAAGTTACGCCCCTGGGGGAATATAAGAACGGTGTTGGCACAATGTCTTATTTATTATTTTTTTTCCTTTAGACCAGGGTACTTCGTATCGAAGAAGTGATCGTAGAAACTTCGAAAAGGGCTCATTCAATTGGAAATTGGATTGGCTTGTGTCCTTTTTAATAGTCGAAAGTGATTAGAAGGCGACTAACACCCTTCCACGCCCACCATTTCCCAAAATACATCCAATCAAAATTTTGAGATAGCCATTTTGTTTAGTTTTGATGATTTCCAAATAGAAATTATGTTTTTGAGGAGGAAACTCCCCAACAGCCTTAGGGGCATCGGTTTTAAGTTATGCCCTGGGGGCATATAAGGTTTTTTTAGAAGGCGTTGTCGTAGAAACTTCAGAACGGCTCATTCGATTGGAAATTCAAAGGGCTACTGTCCTTTTTAATAGTTCAAAGTGATTGGAGGGCAACTAACCGCCATCTCACGCCCACCTTTTCCCCAAACACATCCAATCAAAATTTTAAAGATAGCCATTTTATTCAACGTAGTTTTATGTACTGGAAATTAGGTCTTTGAGGATGACAACTCCCCACAGCCCTCAGGCAAGGGTTGTAAGTTATGCCCTGGGGGCATATAAGGTTTTTATAGAACGCACTGTCGTAGAAAATTCAAAAAGGGCTCATTCGATTCGAAATTGAAATGACCAGTGCCCTTTTTAATAGTCGAAAGGGATTGGAAGGCAATTAACACCCCTTCCACGCCCACCATTTCCCCAACCACATCCAATGAAAATTTTGATATAGCAATTTTGTTCAACGCAGTTAAAAGTTCACTAAATTATACTTTTGAGCAGGACACTCTCCCCACAGTCTTCAGGGCAAGGGTAGTAAGTTATGCCCTGGGGGCATATAAGGTTTTTATTGAAATCTTTGTCGTAGAAACTTGAAAAAGGGCGCATTCGATTGAAAATTCAAAAGGCCAGTGCCCTTTTTAATAGTCGAAAGGAATTTGAGGATAGCTCACCCCCCTCTCACGCCACCTTTTCCCCAAACCCATCCAATCAAAATTTTTCGATAGCTATTTTGTTCAACGTCGTTGAAAGTTTTGGAAGTTAGGTCTTTAAGGATGACAACCCCTCCCCCCACAGCCCTGTGGGCGAGGGTTGTAAGTTATGCCATGGGGGCATATACGGTTTTTATTGAAAGCGTTGTCGTAGAAACTTCAAAAGGGCTCAAAAGGGCACAAAGGGAAATTGAAAGGGCTAGTACCTTTTTTAGTAGCTGAAAGTGATTGGAGAGCGACTAACGCCCTTCTCACGCCCACCATTTTCCCAAACACCTCTAATGAAAATTTTGAGATGGCCATTTTGTTCAACGTAGTTGAGAAGTCTGGAAATTAGGCCTTTTAGGATGATAACCCCCCTCAGGGCCCTGTGGGCAAGAGTTTTAATGATTATTCTGAGGGTAAAAACGGCTTACATAGAAATTTATTGTGAAATCTTAAAAAAGGGTTCATTCTTTTTGAACTTGAAATTGCCCCTCATAATAGTTTAAAGTGAATGGAGAGTTATTAAACCCCCCTCTCACACCCACCATTTCCCCAAAAACATTCAATCAAAGTTTAGAGATAGCCATTTTGTTCAACATAGTTGAAAGTTCTGGAAATTATCAAATTGTTCGTGGTAACGAACTGTAAGTAACGAGCGACCCGGCTCAATAGTAACCGAAACTCTAAAAAACGGGATTTTGATACCAATATATACATCAAAAGAATCAGATTTCAATAATGATTCAAATATATAAGCTTCATCAAGTTTAGTTCTGCCCATCAAAAGTTACGCGCCTGAGAAAATTTGGCTGATTGTCGAAAAAAGGAAGAAAGACCCCCTAAAAGCTACAGAACCTAAATGAAAATCACACCATCAGATTCAGCGTATCAGGGAACCCTACTGTACAGGTTTCAAGCTCCTATCTGCAAAAATGTGGAATTTTGTATTTTTTGCCACAAGAAAGATCACGGCTGCGTGTTTATTTGTGTTTTCTTTGTTTTTTTTTTCCCAGGGGTGATCGTATCAACCCAGTGGTCCTATAAAATCGTGAGAGGGCTCATTCGAACTGAAATTAAAAGTTCTAGTACCTTTTTTAAGTGACCAAAAAATGGAGGGCAACTAGGCCCCCTCCCACGCTCATTTTTTCCCAAAGTCACCCGATCAAAACTTTGAGATATCCATCGTGTTCAACATGGTCGAAAATATAATAAGTATGCCTTTTAGGATGATTTAATCCCCCAAAGTCCCAGGGGGGGGGCTGAAAGTTGTGAACTTTGCCCAATGTTTACATATAGTATTGGTTATTGGGAAGTATACAGACGTTTTCAAGAGGGATTTTTTTCTGGTAGTGGGGGGGGGAGGGTCGGGGGCTATGTGGGAGGATCTTTCCATGGAGGAAGTTTTCATGAGGGTAGGGACATTGCTACGTAGGGGGCGCTGGATTTCCCAGCATTATTTAAAAAACGATCAGAAATTAAATAAAAAAATAAACAAGTTTTTCAACTGAAAGTAAGGAGCAACATCAAAATTAAAAACGAACAGAAATTAATACGTATATGATTGGCTTCTGTCCCCTAATCAATACCTCACTCTTTAAGCCAAAGATTTTTTAGTACTTTCATAAGAGCTATTTATTCTAATTAACGGCCTTTGTGATTAAGGGGTCATTTTTATAGAATTGGAAGAAAATTCGAACTTTAGCGTAAAGAGCGAGGTATTGACTACGGTGGGAACACCCTAATATGTGTATTAAAAATATATGGATATAGAAGTTCGTTGCGTAAGTTAATTCGTAGGTTACTCATATTTATTACTAATAAAAACGTTCGTAAATAAAATAAAACAACTTTCGAGAAAGCCATTTAACCAAATAAAAGTAAAATTAATATGAATTTTTTTTTAATTATTCATGCACGGTGAGCCAAAATCAAAACCTCCATTAATTCAAAAACGTTCAAAAATTAAATTAAAAAAAACAATTTTTTTTTAACTGAAAGTAAGGAGCAACATTAAAACTTAAAACGAACAGAAGTTATTCCGTGTATGAAAGGGGATGCCCCCTCCTCAACGCCTCGCTCTTTACACTAAAGTTAGACTCTTTCTCACAACTCTATTTTTTGAAAGAATAAAAAACTTTAGCGTTGTATTCATTTCTAACTGGAAGTGATACTTACTTACTTACTTAGGTCCCGGCCATCCTCGTGGGACGTTTTGGGGCCACTCCTCTTGCTAGCTCATGCGTAAGGGCTCGGTACATTGCTCTATCTGGTGCGATACGTGATAAAGGGGCTATCTTGAAGTTTTCAAAGTGGAAGATCTCCACCCATCGTTTTCGTGGTCTGCCTCGTGAACAAAGGCCATGAAGGGATCCTTCAAGGGTAATTTTCGGAAGGTGGCTCGGCTCCATTCGCTGGACGTGGCCATACCAGCGCAGTTGTTGCTTCTTAATTTTACTGAGTATGGTTTCAGTGGACTGGAGCCTTTGACTTGCTTCCCCATTTGTGTTTCAGTCAGTGTATTTGATTCCAGAAATGCGATGGAGGCATCTCACCTCAAAAGCTAGAAGTTTTATTTCGTCTTCGGTTTTCAGAGTCCATGTTTCACATCCATAAATAACTATGGGGATTACTAAACTGTTGAATACGCGCATTTTGAGTTTTGTTGGATAGGTGGTTACTTTTCCAGAGGTTGGCTAGTCTTCGGAAGCAAGAGCTAGCTAGTGTAAGTTGATGTTTCACGTTAAAGATATTATAATTATCAGAGGATTGATGCCTAGAGAGAAGGGTCAACCATTTCAACATGTATCCCACTTATGGTAACAATGGAGAGGTTGCCTAGCTCAGATCTCCTAATTACCATGCCTTTGGTCTTGCTGGTATTGATCTTCATCCCAATTGACTTCGTGGTATTGTAGAGTTTATCAGCTTGTGCCTGCAGTTCTTGTGCAGAGTTGGCTAGCTCATCAATATCATAAACTTAGGCAAGATTTTCTATTAGTACCACTCCTATTGTTGCGCCATATTCCGACTGCATTATCGACAGAGCGGCATTCAGAAAGAGGTTGAAGAGATGTGGTGATAAGATGCAACCCTTGAGTACCCTGGAGTCCTCACGAAGTTGTAAACTCTTCTGACAACCCATCAACGGTTATTACTTGGCCTCGGAACTGTTCGTACAGACTCTTGATTATTTGGATTATCTCCTAAGTGATGCCATAGTGAAGGAGGATATGCCATAGTCCTTCACGCCATATCAGGTCAAATGCCTGACGGAAATCAACGAATAGTTGGTAGAGTTCTTGGTTGAATTCGATTTGTCGTTCCATGAGTTGCCGAGAGATAAATATCTGATCGATTGTTGATCTTCCAGGGCAGAAGCCGGCCTGATATTCTTCAATGGCAAAGGCAGTTGGTGCTTGTATGCGTCGGAGTAGGATTTTTCTCAGGACACATGACTGATGGATCGTGAGGCTGATCGGACGGTAGTTTCCGCACTCTTTCTTCGACCTCTTTTTGTGAATGAGTATAACAGAAGCTTTGCACCGCTAATTTGGTACGCGTCTATTTTCCCCCAGTGCATATAAAACGGTATCGTGCATATTAGTTAAATCATCTGACCTAATGCTAATGAGTTCAATGGCTACTCCATCTTGTCAAGAGGCTTTTCCTTGATTGAGTGACTGGACTTCCCACTCGGTTTCTGACTTAATTGGGGCTGGTGATCTGAGTTCTTGGTCGGGTATGGGAAAGCGGTTTGGTACTTCAGGATTCGGATCAACTGGGGGATTCAGTTTATTGTTAAAGTATTCTTTCCATCTTTCAAGTTTCATCCTTGAATCGTAGATCTCATCTCTGTTTTTGTCCAGGATCACTAATGTTTGCGGCTCTTTATTCCGGCTTAACTCGCGTACCACTCTGAAAACAGCTCCGCTATTTCTTTTCTTGGACGGTACTTCGCAGTCTTCACATTTCTTCCGTAGGTCGTTACATAGTGCCTTTCTGATCTCTCGATCTACTCTTCTCTTGAGGAGCTTGGAAGTACCCCAACTGTGACGGTCGGATTTATTGCGAAAAATTCGCTTGTCCCCACATAGCTCAATGATCTTATTTGTGATCCATTGTTTTTCATTTGGAGTTTTTCATCCGAGGATGTCATTCACTGTCCCTGTTATGTCAGATGATGCTTGCTTGTACAGGGAGTCCATCTCGCTAGCAGTGGTAAGGGGAGAATGATTTTTTAGGATCTTCAGGAATTTTTCAGATAGAGTGGAAGTGTAGGTCTGCCTTTTTGCGGGATCTCGCAGCAGATCCAGCCGGAATCTTGGGATTTTTGTTGCTTTTTGCAATTTTCTCATTCTTAGCTTGAACATTGACATCAGGAGAGTGTGGTCAGGGTTGAAGTGTGCTCCAGATAATGCTACTGTGTCTAGTACGGAAGATTTCCAGCGCTTCGATATCAGGATATAATCAATCATGTTCTCGGTTTTACCGTCTGGGGATCTCCAGGTCACTTTACGTCGATGGCGGTGTTTGAAAATTGTGTTTGTTAAGAATAACTCGATTTCTCGGCAGAAGTCGAGCAATCGTTTCCCTCTCGCATTGAGTTTTCCGTGACCAAAAGTCCCCATTATATCGGATCGGCCGGTATTATCCATACCTACTATAGCGTTAAAGTTCCCCATGACAATCAGTACGTCTTTCTTTTAGATTTGGTCAATGACGCTTTGTAGTGTGAAAAAGAATTCATCGCATTCTTCCTCACTTATGACGGAGTCTGGGGTATCGACTTGGACGACACAGATATCCTTGGCTGCTCCCTTTAGTCGTAAGACGGCTATTCTTTTTTAGACTGGGGTGAGGGAGATGAGTGATTTTCTCGTAGTTGGTGATAAGTAGACTCCTACTCGTTATCGATGAACTCTGTCCCTGCAATCAGACAGAAAGAAGAAGCCTCTAGAAAGGTTTTCCTCTCTTTTTCGGAAGAGGTCAGTCTCAGATAGGCCGATAGCATTCCAATTGTACCTCTGTAATTCTCTAGAGGCAAGATCTAGTTTTTCCGGTTTGGCGAGTGTTCGGATGTTCAGCGTGCCAAAGTATAGGGAGGTTTTTGTCGGAACGGAACAACCGTGTGGTTTTTCACCCCGGCTGGGGATCGTCCAAGGCCTAGGATCGTCGGCTGCCCCGGACGCGGTAGCATGTAAAATCGCATTATTATCATTCAAGATTGGTTGTTCGTCGGTTACCCCGGACGCGGTAGCATGTAAAATCGCATTTTCATCCATCAAAATTGGTTGTTCGTCGGTTACCCCGGACGCGGTAGCAGATGTTCGTATAATACTAGACCCTTTTTTCATGATTTCAAGAGAGTTGGTTTCTTGGCTAAATGGGTGGTGGCAGCAAGCCACTCCTCTCCACCACCTTGCAGAGGCCGTTGTTCATAAACCCGGATCCTCCGCCCTTTCGCAGTTGTCCTCCTATAGGGGATCCTCCCATAATGGTGTTCTTCTTCAACAATCAATTCAGCCCATTGCTGGGAGAAGGTTTGTAACTAAGGGGACGTGCCCACACGCCGTTGGGCCCTGCTGAGTGTACATTCGAGGGGCCTTCTTCCTCCTCCGCCTGTATTTACGGCCCCCGGGCGAGGGTGCCCTAGTTTCAATTAAGTACCCCCAGCGACTGGGTCCCCCCTTGGTCCGCGCCTCCTACTCAATGGAGGTACCCTACATATCTGTAGGGCGTTCCCCTATCCGCCACCTGGGGACCCGCTGAGTGGCCTGGGGGATGCCCCTGCTGAGAAGGTGACTCAGAAATCACTGGAAGTGATATTTGTAGTTAATTTTACATAACACAGAATGTGTTCCATAAACGCAATTAAGTTATCGAATTACTTTCACAAAAAATAGCTTTGTATTCTGCAACAGTGTATATGTTTTGTTAAAAAACCCACTATTCAAATTTTATTAACTTTCCAAGGTTTCCATCTTAATGTTTTCAGTTTACAACCTAAAATTACCACAGAAACATAAAGATGAAATTTCTGTCTGTTTTTCAAATACCATTTCTGTTTTTACTCATTCTCATTAAACAGACTGTTATTTGTAGAAAAATCAAACATTTGTACTTTCCAAATTTCATGCCAGTGGAAAAGAAACTCTTCGACAAGGGTTTTAACAACGTTACAAAACTTTCTACTGTTTAACTACCGAACTTGATATGTATTGTATTATATAGTAAAACCAAAGAGAGAGAAAAATCTTAAGATGAAGAACAAAATTCATATACAAGTGATTTTTTCTTTTTAATTTATTTTTTATTTTTTTTTGTTGGTTTTGCTATGTTTATGTTCAGTTTTTTTTCCTATGGCCCGATGGCTTTTTTGGAAATACATACATACATACATACATAGAAAACAAACGGGACCAAGGCCAGTAGAAGGAATAGATAAACTAAAACAAAGTGGATATTTCGCCTGTATAAAACAAGGTGTCTTCAACGCTAAGAACAAAGTTAAAATTATGAATAATCTATAAAACCTAAAATAAAGCAAAATATAAAACTAAAAGAAATAAAAAAGGAAATAATAAACTAACCAATATATATATATATATATATATATATATATATATATATATATATATATATATATATATATATATATATATATATATATATATATATATATATATATATATATATATATATATATATATATATATATATATATATATATATATATATATATATATATATATATATATATATATATATATATATATATATATATATATATATATATATATATATATATATATATATATATATATACATATATATATATATATATATATATATATATATATATATATATATATATATATATATATATATATATATATATATATATATATATATATATATATATATATATATATATATATATATATATATATATATATATATACAATTAATACTACTGCGATTGAGCAGCACCGAAGTATTTGTATAGGCGAGATACTTCAATGAGAAGACTAAAGCGACTCATCAGTCTTCAGAGTGTGTGTTGATTTAGTGCTACTTCCTCCTCAGCATTTCCTTAAATTTTCTCAGCTTTAGCATAAATAAATATTACTCAGCTTTAGCAGAAGTCACAATAGAAAAGTAGTTATAGTAGCAGCAGTAGTAGTGGTAAGAGTAGTAGCAGCAGTAGTAGTAATAGTAGTGGTATAACTAGTAATAGTAGTAGTAATTGCATGCACATATTGCCTTTTAGTCAATTGATCATCACCCTTATCATTCCTTGAAAGTTCCAAATTTATAATCTAAGTCATTCCTGAGAGATTCCGTTTTGACAACCAATATCCACATCGTGTGTTTTGATTTAGTACAACACCCTCCACAACATTCCCTTAAAGCTTCACCTAAATTCCCTTGTTCTTTTTGGACACAGAAGGTCAAACATGCCCCTTTTTCCCAACAACAAATACTGCAAGTAAACAATGGGCAAGTTTTTTTTTATAACTTACAGCCCTTGCCCTAAGCGCTGTAGGGGAGGGGGTTGTCATAAAGAAATAATTATTGAACATATCAACTATGTTGAACAAGATGACAATATAAAAATTTTGATCGGATGTCTTTGGAAAAAAGTGTTTGGGAGAGGGGCTGGTTTCCCTCCAATTCTTTTTTACTCTAGAATTTTCAACTTCCAGTTGAATGAGCTCCTTCCAAAGTTTCTACTGCAACTCTTTCCATACAAAGTGCCTTGGTGAAAAAACAAAAACAAATAAATAATACATTGTACCCACTTCGCTCTTTACTCAGGAAGCAATATTGCACTGCCTATGAAAGGCTATTTTACGAAAACAAATTTATTGGAATTTCAAAAAAGAGCCTAACACCCCTAGAAAATTTCGGTGGGTCGAACGATCCAACGCAATTTTTCTGTCTGCCAGTGTCAAGGCTAGAAGGCTACTGCAACATCCTAGAGACATGCCAAATGGCTCACATAAAAGCTGATTATATATCATATAACATGCTCTGAAAAAAAACTACCAAATAAACAAAATTCCATTAAAATTTGATTTTGGAATAAAAGCTATTACTTATCTTTACATTAATAGTAAAAGTTAATTTAAAAAAACGAATTTATACAAATTTCGAAAAAGAGCTTGAAACGCTGATATGTCTCTTTATTTTTACTTCCCCAGTCCCAGCGGGGCACAAAACATCCTAAAAAGCTTTTTAAAGGCTCATTTGAAAGTTAATGCTTACAACTATATAATGTTTAGCATAAATTTGTCTCGAAAATACAATTGTAAGGTTGCATATGGCAACAAAAAAAAAGGGATTTTTGCGTTATTTCCGGAGTGGATAGATTTGGGAACATAAACAGTGCACCAATGAAATCTCATGGCTAATGACCCTTGACCAGATGACTAAAATCCCCGCTCTGAATTTCCCCCTCCCACTACCCTTTGTAAGTGAAAATTGAAATAACAATTTTTGGAAAAAATTGTCTAGTGAAAAAATGTTTCACTCAATTTCAAAACTTATTCTGAGATGATGATAAATACTATTTACGTATATCTTGACAGCAAAAATAATTAAAAAACGCATTTTCGGGAATTTCAAAAAAGCGCATGAAATCCTGATGTGTCAATATTTTTTCTTTTTCTCCAGCGCCAGCAGGGTGCTGGGAAATCGTAAGAGTGCCAAAGTGATTAACCGAACGAGGTTTTGCATTGAGGTTTTAATTCGTCAACGCCTTCAAGGTGTGCATGAATTGGTCCCTGATTCCGACCTCATAAACAGGCACGTCAGTTAGAGGCAGTAGGAAGACACTGCCCCCTTAAATTATGAGAATTATCTTCTTTTAACCTCGTGTTCTTCCTAATAATATTATTTTGATTATTACCTCTTATAAGAAGGAAAAATAACCATGGACGTAGGCAGCATTAGGCAGCATATTGCCTAGGGGGGGGGGGGCAGTCGATAGTGTGATGGAGTTTTATCAACTGCTTTTTCCAAACCATCTGCTTTTTCAGCCATATCTAATGTAAATTTGGCTGCCCCCCCTCCCTACGCCCATGAAAATAACAACAGCATGCTTTACTAGGAGAAGTTCAAAATTATTTGCAGCATTGCGACAGGAAAACTGTAACAACACTGGAATTTCTGCAAATTGTGTTAACCATGCATCTAAAAAAATAATACCCCTATTAATTTATCAAATCACCACATGTTTCACATAGGACAGTATTTCATAAATAGTCGTAGCCTATTATTTATCTGCAACTCTTCAAAGATACAGGGGTTAAATACCCTTGGTGCAGCAAGGATAAAAATAAATCGCTATTGGTTATTGACAGAGTTGAAGGGTGGGTCAGGCGCGTACGAAGGAATAAATTTTTCTACAAGGGAGGAGCATATTTTGAGCAAGGGCACATTCATGTAACAGCGCAGAACAGGCAATACTATGGAAATATTGGACACAATAATAATCCAGGCTAGAAGAGAGCCCACACTCCCTGTTTATGCACCTGGGGTAACCATTGGTTTATATGCTTGGGGGATGGACTTGAGTAATTTCAGTGATTTTGTTTGATAAAGACGACGTTGCTGTTAAGAGGAGTGTCGCCAGTGTTGTAGTATTTCATATGTCCTCTAAACCATGTTAAATAAACACAGGTGAATGTATACCCATGACGGACGTGCATATCGAATATTTTTGATCCTATGTAAGACAAAATATTTTTTTAAACATCCCTCCTTAGTCAGTTTGTTGCTCTAAAACCTTGTCCTCCTGAAGTGTGAGTTTTTTTTGCGGTTTTAATATCTAAATAGTGTACTTACTTGTTTGTGATCATTACTTTATGGTCATGTTTATCAGCTACTCAACCATAAAATTTGCAAGCTTGCAAGACTACATTGCCAATACAATTAAGTGGCTGTCAATTACTTCACGCTCAATCAATAGGTCTTGCACAATTACCAGCAGATACGGGTACGGGCGGTACGTAGAGGAATGTTTCATATAGTTTGAAATTATCTGGTTAGCTAATGCTCATGTAGTTATTGTTAGAGAAATGTCACAATTTGTTTTTTTGTTTTAAGGTTATTTTGTCATGGAGCCAACGGATCTTATTCTTAAGCAGAATAGCCATGCCTAATTTAGAAACAGTCAATTTAAATATTGCACTTAATAATTAACTGTTACCGGGGGGGGGGGGCAGGGCTAGATCCAGGATACTGGTGAAAAATACTCATCCTAACTTTTTTTAAATAATCAAGACTTATAATTCACACGTTAGAAAAAATCTCGTAGTGGGTGTTTTGAACTCCCAAGGGTCCTGATAAGAAACCTAAGAATTTGATCAAGTAGCCAATTTTGTTATCTTGCTGGGACATGTTTGTTTATGGGAAAGATATCAAACCTCATAAATTCATGACTAATAAAAAGACAATTATCTTTAAATGTTCTTAGGTTTGTCCACCCCCTCCTCTAAAAGACTTAAACAGCGGTCTTATTCCATCAGACCTTATCTCTACTATTACTTTTCAGTACTAATATTTCATTTGTAGATACCTAGGGCTCCAATGCAAAAACCCAAGAGTCTAGTAGTTTCATTGGTAAATGAAAGAAGGGCTTGACGGCTTGTATATCTATCCCAGTAGACATTTTGCCTCTATCAATGACTGGTCGTCCTTGCTTCGGGAGTACCTCTAAGTTGTGAAGCTTGTATTTCACAAAACCATCTGATTTTGATATTTTTAGTTAAGCTTTTTTATCACGTAATCAACTAATCACGTGGCTTAGAAATTAAGGTCATTTTAAGTTTCAAACTGATATCCAGCGCCCTGCCTGCCCTTAATCTAGTAATACACCTATCATTAGGTTCCAGCGTTTCAATTGAACATTCTGATGTGCCAATAGAAGAAGGATTGACGTAAATCCCCGAAAATCCTTCCGGTAAAGTCGGAAAGTTTTTATTGTTTTGAAGAAAACAATAAGGATGCCTGTTACTAAAAGATATATTTCCGTTAAATCAGTGATCCCCAACCGCTTTCGGGTCATGCCCCATCTAGGCATTTCTAAAATCCTGATGCCCCCTTGTGATATTTAAATTTTCTTATTCAAAGTCTTAAGTGCATTCGTTCACTTCGAAAAGGCTTAAAAGGCAATTAACTTGGTATCTTCCTTGGGTCGTTCTCTGGACATATTTTATACCAATGAATAGTTTCGCCAGAATACAATACCTTTTATACATTGCATAACGTCATTACCATACTATCATGCATTTTTTTATATTTTTAAATGCATTTGATTGTGATGTCATTCGCATGAAAAAGGTTTTTTTTCCAAATCAAGGCTTTAAACTAGTCAGCCAAAAGGTGCGCGTCCCGCCCGTGGCCCCACCAAAATATTGCCATGCCCAACCGGTGGGGCCTGTGCCCTACGTTCGGAATCACCGCATTAAATGGTAATTTGGGAAACAAAGTATAATTACGCCATGAGGCAGCCACTTTTTTTTGTTCTGGCACTAATTATTATTATTTTCCTCTTTATATACTGTTTAAATTGTGCCAGCAAAACTTTCTCAAATCTGAGAATAGGGGGAGGGGTGTAAAACAATCATGAGACTACTGGTCTCTTCATAATGATTTGCATGCCTGTCAAAAAGCAGAGTTTTTATCGGGTTTGCATTTACCAAACCCTGGAGAATAAATCTTTTTGTCACCTTCTTCTATGAGGAAAATATAGAAGAATCTATAAAGTGTTGATGCCAGTAAGAATGCTCTGGCAAAACGTTTATTATCGGAGTATAGTTGGAAAAAACTGTTTACCCGTGGGCAAGAAGGGTTGCCAGCCGGTAAAAAATCACTAGATTTTAGCGTTTTTTTTTGTTTGATTTAGTGACTTTCTTCAATAATTTAGTGATTTATGTGCTGATTTTGATTTCTTTTTAGGCAATATAAAAAATCACTGGAAATAGTTATAAATCACTAGGGGTGGCAACCCTGCTTACATGAAAACACTAATGCCAATCAAATTAGATTAGTTACTTTTGAAACGGCAGGAGAGGATCTTGTGATGAGAACCTTGAGAAATCAATCACCTTACTTCCTTGACCACAGAAGATAAAATCTTATGATAGTCAGAAGGCATTCGTGACTCGAGAACTAAGGTGAATTCAGACCCGTACTCCTTCACATTTAAATGTTTTTATGATTTCCGTGTAATTTCTTATTTTTCCATATAATTTGCCTATTTTTCACGTTTTAACGAAGTTCCAGGCCTTCTCCAAATTAAATTCTGGCGGATGTGTCTAAACAAGTCCTAAGCTGTCTGATGAGAATAGAATGTACCTTTGCCTCTTAGATCTTAGCAGCCTCATAAATTTGACGGCCCAAAAATGGGCCTGTTCAATTGGAAGGATTTGAAGTAAAACAGGAATGGGGATTAGTTCAGAGGCGCAAGATCAATGCTCTAATGCACCCAACTGTAAACAGCAGCTGCAACAAAAAAGAAAACAAAAAAATTGTAGCTGCAAAAAAAGTGGCTAAGCATGGAAAAATACAACTATTTTTTCAAGTGGAGAGTAAGTCTAGATGATTGTTTGTATTCTTGCTGTTGCATTTTCTTATCATAATAGTAAAAGAAAATAAACTCACCGTATGCAGGATCATTAAATTCAAACTTCGACGTCGTATTATCATTTAAAATGTCACTCGGTACGCTCATGAAAAACCAGCGTGCATATTTCTGTTCCTCTAGTTCTAACAATTGGTATAATTCAGCAGCCGAAATTTTCTTGCCATTTAATTCAAAATACTCATCTTCTTCAATGGATACACTATTCATCTCTTCCTCCAGAAACTGAAGGGCATCAGGACTTAAATATTGGTGAAAATTTTCATAAATATCTTTGACTGTCACTTTTCGATTTGGTGTATCTGTGACTGGTAAACCGTTGGCTGATAAACTTAACAAGTACACCATGCCTAAAAGCAAAAACATAAAACATTCTAACAAACGTTCCTGTCGTTCACAAAGGTTAGGCTATCCCAAAAATCGTGTCTGTATGAAAATTTATCGTATTGTTTCCCAGTTTTCATACAAAATTTCGTACAAAAGAAATGAAAAAGATTATTCTGCTACAAAAATACTAAATAAATGCAAAGAATATTTGGGAAAAAATTATATTCCGTATTAAAAAAATGACTGATTAGGTTAGATACGTAATCTCAACTTCCTCTTTAAACGAATCAAAATTAATTCAAAACCCAACCAAAAATGTCAGAATTAAATTTCCCCGCGATCCATTTACTAAAAGTACGTGTACATTCTACTTATAAATACATAAGTCACATGATAGCCTTTCCTTATGTCTCCAGTCAACATAATTCTAAATATTTTCCCAAACTATCGCATCCTTTTCTAGAATATGATCTTGCGCTTCCAACTGTTTCTCCTTCCAACAGTTAATAGCTATACAACACCATCATCATCGCTGCAGTTCTTCGTTTTTACCAATCTCTTCTCCAATTTATGCTATAACCTGCCGATCAACTAGTCGATGTTGTTTTAAGGTTGCTATAACTCTTCTCTCTTTCTGCTACATCTTATTTAAGAAAAAAAAAGTAAACGTGAGGAGTAAGTGGCAAACCTGATCATACCACTGGCAATGTCCCCAGTCATAAGATCTTGTCCTTTAAAGAAGGAGCAACATTAAAACTTAAAACGAACATAAAACATTCTTTATACGAGAGGGAGGGACTGTCTCTTCCTCAACCCACGCTCTTTACACCGAAGTCTTAGAGTTCTTTAAAAATGCTTTTAAAGATTTGTGACAAGAAGTCAAACTTTATCGTAAAGAGTGAGTGATGAGGAAGGGGCAGCCCCCCTCATATGCGGACTAATTTCTGTTCGTTTTAAGTTATAACATTGCACCTTACTTTTTGTTAAAAAAACATATTTCTTATCTAATTAATGGCCGTTTCTCAAATCATGCAAGAAAGTTCCCCCCCCCCCCGTGTAAAGTTTCCCTAGGAAAATACCCCTAAAATTTACTTCCAAACGCAAAATTCTCCCTGTGAAAAATCCCCTCCCCGCAGGAAATACCCTCCCGAAAAATTCCATTTATTTCCCAATAACAAACAGTATAGTTGAACAACGGGCAAATTGGCTAGCTTCCAGCCCTTTCTCAAGGGACTATGGGAGTCATGTCATCCCGAAGAAACAGTTATTGGATCATTCAAATATGCTAAATCAAATGGTTATCTCAAAATTCTGATTGCATGTCTTTGAGAGAAAAAGGGGACAATGGAGGGGGCTATTTGCCCTCCAGTCCTTTTGTGCACTTACAAAGGACAATATAACTTTCGATTTCCGTTCGAATGAGCCCTTTCTCAATCCTCTAGTCTAGGATAATTGGTTCGAAAAGAACACCCTTGGAAAAAAAAGAAACAAACACGCATCCGTAATCTTTCTTCTGGCAAAAATATAAAATTTCAAATTTATGTACATAGGAGCTTGAAATCCCTACAGTTGGGTTCTCTGATATAATGGCTTAGACGGTGTGATTTTGTTTACCATGGCTTGAAGCTTTGGGAGTATTATCCCTTTTTTGGAAAATCCGGTTTTAGCCGTTTTTTTTCTAATGTAAGTAGATTATGCCATAAGTAGAACTAACTGCAATGTTACATGCACGTACGCACGGGGAGGGGGGTATCCATCCTAAATATTTTTTTAATACCATATTACCTTCACTGAGACTGGCTTAAGAGCTGTTTCAATTGCTTGAAAGGCTGCATCGAAACAGTTACAAGTAGAGATGTGCACCGGGCAGTGGCGGTTCTGGCCTCTCTTGCGCCCCGGGAAAAATCTTGATTAGCGCCTCCCCCTTTCGTCCACAAAATTTGTATTTATGAAAAGATTATTTTCAGTTTATGAATTAATTAATAATTTATGTTTTAATTAATTGTTAATTTATTAATATTTGAATTATTTATTTATTTTGATATCATTATTTTAATTATTATTGTTCTTCGTTTTCGTTTTATTAATTAATTAATAATATATTAATTAATTAATAATATATTAATTATTTTCATTTATTAATTACGCCTCTACTTTATTTTTATAAAAATTAAATTTCAAAAATTACAAAATGATTATAACCGTGAGATTATTTATTTGAAATCACGCTCCCTAAAATTTCAGCGCCCAGGGCAAGTACCCCCTCTGTACTTCCTAAATCGCCTCTGGCACGGGGGCTAATTATGCTAAAGCCAATCAAGAGTGATAGCACTTTCTTCTCTCTCTTTCTCTTAGCTAATTTAAACAAATAATGATCATTAGATACCTTCCACTGAGGGGCAAATTTCATTACCTGAAAAAGTTATTTTAAGAAAATATCCCTCAAAAATTTCGAACAAAGAATCTAGCGGTTATAATCATTCTATAATTCTTGAAATTTGTGGTACCGAACTGTAAGTAAGGAGCAATCCGGCTCAATACGTAGTAACCGAAACTCTAAAATGTCCAGTGGTCTGTATTGACCCAGTGGTCCTAGAATATCACAGGAGGGCTTATTCAAACGGAAATTAAAAGTTCTAGTGCCTTTTTTAAGTGACCAAAAAAAACTGGAGGGCAACTAGGCCCCCTCCCACGCTCATTTTTTCCCAAAGTCACCCACAGTCCCCGGGGGAAGGGCTGAAAATTATGTACTTTGCCCAATGTTTACATACAGTATTGGTTATTGGGAAATATACAGACGTTTTCAGGGGGAATTTTTTCTGGTAGTGGGGGGGGGCTACGTGGGAGGATCTTTCCATGGATGAAGTTTCCATGGAGGAAGGGACATTGCTATGAAGGGGGCGCCGGATTTCCCAGAATTACTTAAAAAAACGATCAGAAATTAAGTATAAAAAAACAAGTTTTCAACTGAAAAACTTTTCAACATCAAAACTTGAAACGAACAGATGAAATTACGTATATGATTGGGTTCGCCCCCTACTCAGTACTTCGCTCTTTGCACTAAAGTTTTTTTAGTACTTTCATAAGAGATATTTATTCTAATTAACGGTCTTTGTGGTTAAGGGGTAATTCTTAAAGAATTGAAAAACAATTCGAACCTTAGCGTAAAGAGCGAAGTATTGACTAGGGGGGCGAACCCTCCTAATATACGTAATAAAAATATACGAATATAAGAGTTCGTTACGTAAGTTAATTCGTAAGTTATATATATTTATTACTAATAAAAACGTTCGTAAATAAAATTAAACAATTGTCGAGAAAGCCATTTAGCCGAAAAAAAAGGAAAATTAATATGTATGTTTCGTTTTAATTATTCATGTACTGTGAGCCAAAATCAAAACCTGCATTAATTTAAAAACGTTCAGAAATTAGATAAAAAAAAACAAGTTTTTTTAACTGAAAGTAAGGAGTGACATTAAAACTTAAAAAGAACAGAAGTTATTCCGTATATGAAAGGGGCTGTCCCCTCCTCGACACCTTGCTCTTTACGCTAAAGTTTGACTCTTTCTCACAACTCTATTTTTTAAAACAATAAGAAACTTTAGCGTAAAGAGCAAAGCATTGAGGAGGGAACAATCCCTTTCATATACGGAATATTTCTGTTCGTTTTAAGTTTTAATGTCGCTCCTTACTTTCAGTTAAAAAAAACTCGTTTTTTTATATTTAATTTCAATAAAGTACAGGGCGCAGTTAATAAATATAGCAATATTTAATAAATTATCAATTAACTGATAAAATAGCCTAAAAGATAAAAATAATTGAATAGTATTAATTAAAATAATTAATAATCTAAATAATTAAAAAATAAATTACTAATTAATTAGTAAATTTAAAATAAATGTCTTAATAAATAAAAATTTTGTTAAAATTTGGCTTGAAAACATTGTGGGAGATAGGAGGGAGGAGGGCGCTATCAAGATTCTTCCGTGGGCGTAAGAGAAGCCAGAACCGCCACTGGGCAAGGGCATAAGCCTAATTACTAGCTTGTATCCTAGTATGTTGAAACATAGTATACACTTAAGTAATTTCTGAAAACCGAGGCCGTATAGCACTTGCGCAGGAATACGGTTCAGAAGGGGAAATTTCGAGGGGATGAAAGAAATATTTACAATTTAAAGGTGTTTTTTCTGTCACCTATAGATACTAGTCTAACAGTAAACTTGCCATTAATGCCATAAATCTAGAACCCGGCTTCTGCAGTGTTTTCCGAAGGTTGTTATTTTAACATCTTCTCTAGGTCATTTAAGTCACAATTAATCTACAAAAGCATGTGCTACGTGGCAATTTGTTTTTTTTCCTCTATTAGCTAACTGAGCATGACGAATCGGACTGTGGTGAAGGTTAGTTACAGCGAAAACAAACCTACTTTCCGTGAACAAAAGGCACCGAAAATGAGGTACAAGTAACGGTTATATAGTCCCACAGAAAGTTTGATACCTCGTTTATGCTTACCTTAGGTTCACATAGCTGGGCTTTCACTGAAAAAAAATCGCGTCATCTGTCAGACTTCAAATGTTTTTATGCTGCTAGTTCATGCGTCATGACGGTCCAAAAACTTCGATGAAATATTTCAACTGAGCCGTTGAAAAACGCACCCGTTAGAAAAATAAACAATTTCTACTCAATTCAATGTTTTTAGTCTTGCCGTCTGCGCTTTAACATATTGAAATACCAAATTTGATATGAACAGTATCGCCCTTTTCTGCACATGCTGTTTGTTAGAAGAGACGCAGCTCTTTGAGCCTTGGGTTGCTCGAGCTGCAGCCAGAATCTGTAGAAAGCCGTTAGATTTTGAATCTTTTTTTCCAAATGTATATTATTTGGCATTACAATCGATTTCTGATGATAAATAAGTACAAAAAATTAGGCAAACTCAGCAAACTTCTGTTTACAGCCTAAGGCAATATCCAAGTATTGGTGGGGGAGGGCTGGGGCGCAATTATCGCAGTAACAAGTTTATGGTTGGAAAGAGTGCTCAATGGAGAATCGAAAGGTACTACTTTCAGTACCCCTTTTTTGCCTACCTCTTTTATACCCATGCCTCCCCCTTTAGATTTTGAAATATATGTTTTGGTGGTATTTTCGTTAAAAAACGTCTTTTCGGTATTTTCGTTG
This sequence comes from Artemia sp. Qi Xiang Cuo, assembly GCF_049724085.1. Lineage (NCBI taxonomy): Eukaryota > Metazoa > Arthropoda > Branchiopoda > Anostraca > Artemiidae > Artemia > Artemia sp. Qi Xiang Cuo. The sequence goes on from NC_142803.1 coordinate 45,094,881, forward strand.
AAAATATAAAAACAGAACAAACGTGCCCCCCTAAATTCTGAAATTAAAACCCTCTCCCCTCCCAAAAAAACTGTGAAATGACACCACTGAGTAAGAATGGTGTTTTTATAGTGTAAGGTGTTCAAAAGAGGACATAGACTAGGCTGGTACCAAACATGTATCCTAGACAAATGAAAAATACATCTATTAAAAATGAATAAACGGCTTTCTGCTCAATCCCATATTTAGTTTGTTCAAACTAGAAGAAACGAACAAAGATGGAAAGATCTGTATTTTGCGCTTGTTATCTGTTTTAAAATAAAAGAGCAGTATCAATCGGTTCGGTTCCCAGATCGGAACTCTTTCTAAAGATAATGGTCGCCACCCCCCTTCCAAGGCAATTTATGCCAGATATAGCCCTAAATGATGTATTTATCTATTGTTTTGCATTGTTTGAATCATAGCATATCTTCATAAATAGTCATCTTATTCTTAACCCAGTCAATAGCATCACGTCAATTTGAAATATAAGAACATTTCCAATATATATATATATATATATATATATATATATATATATATATATATATATATATATATATATATATATATATATATATATATATATATATATATATATATATATATATATATATATTTGGAAATGTTCTTATATTTCAAATTGACGTGATGCTATTATATATTATTAGAAATGACTTAAAAACGAGGATGAAAATCGAAGGAAACCTGCAAATATTATTTAGGTAAGCTTTCTGAATATTACTAAGTAAGAATTTCATTATTGTTGTGTTTTCCCCCAGTTTTGTATATGGCCCAGGGCTGTATATTGTCCTATTTGAGAGGGGGGGGGTAAAATTATTGTAGTATCGACCATTATAACAATATTTGGAAAAAGGGGTGATCGGAGAATCAAATGGGTAAATATTTAATGATTCACCACTTCTAAAGGAAATATGCCAAGCAAATGCCATGTAAGGCCCTATCCAGGGGGTGGGGGTAAGGGGTTTGAACGTCGCCGCAAAATGTTTGTCCGACTAGCAAATAAAATAACAAAAATGAATATAAACAAATTTTTGATGCGTTTTTAAAGTTTTTTTCGTAAAATCCCCCCAAAAAACCCTGGATACGTTCTTGACGCCATGGACTGGTGCTACTCATCTGTTATTATAGCTATTTCCTCAGAGGAGCCCATAGAGAAGAAAGTACCGAAAAACGTAGCTGTACAAATCAATGGTAAACCTGGGAACGAAATTAGCACCTGACCCCTTGCTTGGACCGATTGTCAACACTCTTGTTCTATTAAATGAAGAGACATTAAGGCTTACAAATGATGCTCGTTTTCTTATCCATTTTCCCGACTTTGATCTTCACTCTTACATGCGTCTAACGGTTACTAAGCTTCCATCGCTAGGAAAACTCCCAAATACACTAACAAATCACCTTGAGTAGGGTCATCACACCGTAACCAAATGAGACATCTTATCACATGCGAAAGATACTACTGCCAACATGCAATAATTAATCTCTTAACGAACCTGCACATTGATTCAAGTCTAGGTGACAAGCCAGTCGGGTTTTTAGCAATGTTTAGCAAACTTTTCTCGAGTTAGGGCTTGATCGCATTGGATTGTTTTTTAGTGACAACCATGGAATTGATGATTATTCAGTACAGGTATGCCCATTTGCGAAGGGGGTTTGCCTTTTGTCCCAGACATTTCGCCTGAAAACAAAATGATACGGTTTTCCAAGTAGTTATTTAAATTGTTCAAATAGTTTTTACCATTGGGAATTTATGCATGGACAGCTATACAGGCCTCAAACTCCTTGGTGCTGCACTGAGTTGGTGATTGAGGCCTTTGGCACCTAGTCAATCAGAGGCATCAGTTGAAGAAGGCATTACACTCCTCTCTGATTTCTTTACCCCCCTCGTAGATTTTGAAAAATACCATTTTCGGTGATTCCAGTTGAATTACCGTTTTTTGTTATTGTCCTAGGAAAAAAAATTGTTCCCCTCGCAGATTTTGTGAAATATATTTTTTTCTCCCCCTTAAATTTTTATTAATTGGTGTCCCTGCAGCCTGTTCCCCTGAAAACAGCAACCGTCACGGTTTTCCCCATAGTTTCCTAGATTTTTCGTACTAGTCGCCAGTTACTTGGATTGTCCTTATTCCTTCCCTTCCCAAATAATTTTCCCGAGTAGCCTATGCACCGTAACCAGAAGCCTACTAAATACGCATTTAAAGAAGTTTCAACGAGCAAAAAAAAAAAAAAAAAAAAAAAAAAAAAAAAAAAAAAAAAGGCGAACTAGGCTGTGTATTTTAGCCAAAAAAGGAGAAAATTTTGGCTAAATGAATCTCAATTTTAAAATCTTTTTTATTTTTTTTCATTTTTATTATTTAGCTCAAGTAGCAATGAATCGAAAACGATTCAGCAAGGATGACATAAAATGAGTTCCATAAAACATCTACTTTTTCTACAATCTTAACCCCCTCTCCATCAGTGATGCCAAACGTGGTACAATTGTACCATTTTGGTACATTTCACCTCTACTGGTACAATTTAGTACAATCCCATAAAGTATGGTACATTTTACATAATTATGGTACAATGTGGTACAATTCAGTATTTTCGTACCTATGCCTGTATTCTTTGATCTATAAATATTTTATTTCATCCTGATCTGTTCGACATAGTCAAGATAAGAGACAGACAAGCAGTCAGTCACTATTTTCCTTTTTCCGTTATATATATATATATATATATATATATATATATATATATATATATATATATAT
>NC_142803.1:45098175-45132282 GCF_049724085.1 Artemia sp. Qi Xiang Cuo
CATGGATTTTATAGATGATTAAGAGGCTTATGATTAAGCCTACATGCTTTGCGTAATTGTAGACGGTTTGAAAAAGGGGTGAATTATTTGCAAAATCAAAAGAGATATTTTTAAGAATTGGAAATTATGTACATGTTCGATGCAAAAGAGTACTATAGAGTGTTTATTATTCCTTTTTCTTTAGATTTCTGTTGACACAGTGTCTCTGATATTAGCAAGGGGGGAAGGGGTGAAATCTAGGCTTTTTAACAATCATAGTATAAGGCTATAAAGCAAAATCTTTAATTTAGGGGGAGGGCGGGCAAAAGTAGATCTATGTCTCATGCTCCCTAAGCAAAATACATTCTTGCTTTTGCAGAAAATTACACCTAATGAGAGGAGTGTTCTATTTTCAAATGTCTTTGATGAAAGCAAATAATGTTTCGGTCAAATCTTCAAAGTTTTACCTACATGGAAAGGAACCGATGGGGTATTTTAAATGCACTTACTTTCAAATTCATGGATTTTATAGATGATTAAGAGGCTTTTATAAAAAATCATTCACTAATTTCCTTTCTTCTCTAATATTATTATCATATACTAAATTTTTCTTCTTTTTTAAAAAGGATTCCGACAAATGCTCTCCCCCCGAAAAGAAAGCCAGAGGGAGCGATGCCACACCGATGCAAGCTGCAAGGCCTTCCATCATAAGATATGCCGGTTCCTTTACACATGCTCTGGGCCAGCCATTGACCACTCACATTTTAAGGCCTGGAGCCTCTCACGCCAGTGCCAGCTCTGCGCTACCTGCACAAAACTCTATGAAACCTGGCAGAAAATTGAAAAGAGAGTGGGCGGCTACTCATAATGCCTCAGCCCCTTCTACTCAAGATCGTGAGGTTGCCCCCATCATGCTTTGCCCGAGTTTTCAAGAGCTGTGTCGTCTACTCAAGCTCAGGAGGTTGCCCCCCTTCATGCTTTGCTAGGGCATTCAGGCACACAAGTGTAACCGGAATTTGGAAATGTAAGCATTTTTACCTCTACTTTCTACCTGTTTATAGAAATATCTGCATATTTCTTCCAACTTTTTTTTTAGCCTTTTCTTTTCACCATTTTTCAACACTGTAAAAGTGTGTCAGAGATATTAAAATGTTAATCTCCCACCCCAACCATTGTTTTAAATTTCTCTGCTCCCTCCCCTCAGAGATACCTAAATATAATGTAATTTTTTTGCTTGTCAAAGAAACCGCTCTTTTTTATCTTTCCCATCACCTTAATGTGTGTGTGTGTGTGTTTGTGTGTGTGTGCGTGTGCGTGTGTGTGTGCGTGTGTGTGTGTGTGTTTGTGTGCGTGTGCGTGTGTGTGTGTGAGCGTGTGCGTGTGTTTGTGTGTGTGTGAGCGTGCGTGTCTGTGTGTGTGTGAGTCCATGTGTGTGTGTGTGTGTGCGCGCGTGAGCGTGTGTGTATTTGTGCTATTAACCAAATTTTTAATTTATTATGCACTTGTTTTATAAATAATGCTATAAGCAAAAATTTGTAATTTATTATCTATTTGTTCGATAAATACGAGTCCAATTAAGAAAAAAACAAAAAAAAACATTTGTTTGATAAATAATATAAATACAAATCCAACTAAGAAAAAAAATAAATAGTGTGCTATAATTGTGATAAAACTTTCCTCGAAGAAAAAAACTCAATCCATTCATTTCAGTTTCAGAGGGAAGCTACAAAAACAACTGCCTTCCTTGGCCCAGGACTTCAGAATATCATGGGTGATTGTCCACTGTCGCCGGAACAATCGGATGATGTATGTGAAGGTACATCATTTACTATTCCCCCGGATTTCCAGCTTACAATGGAATAAATCGATAGCCTTATGGAAATTGTTGGATCTAATGTTTCCGGGGACATTTTTGACGATGACTTTATTATTAGTGAATTGGGTCCTGTGCAAATAGGTGCATGACATGAAAATAATGTCGCGTCCCCGGAACTACGTGAATTTTATTTGTTAGAGTCTGCTCTAGGTCACTTGCAAACACATAGGGTAGATTTTAATCCCCCCGAGGAAAACCTGGTTGATAGGAGTATCATTTTAACAGACTCTGTTAATGTTTTTCATACATACATCGACCAAATTCGAGCACTTATTGAGATTCAGATTAAAATTGGGGGGGTCAGGGAGGGATTAAGGCATCAGTCAATCAAAAAGTTTATTTACAAAAGGGGACATCTGGAGACATTTTTTATTTTAATTTTTCAACTGGCAACCAAACTTTTTACTCTGGTCTAAATGAATTTGAGAGTAACTTTTTCAATTGGTTTAATCAGTTAATATCAACTTTGGACACGTTCAGCGAGAGGGGGAGCGGGTCCACCCTTCTATACATTGAATATATGAATCAGAAGCTTAGTGGATTTAAAAAAAACTTTATATAAAAGGAAGTGGTTAGTAATCCAGGAATAAATTGCCATTCAGAATTTTCGGCTACAAGAGGGGTTCAAAGTTTCAAATTTGACACGGGGCTGCCATGTTTCAGACGTACATTTTTAGTAGTCGCTCCTAAAACCCAAAAAAGTGAGTCAAGAATAAAAAAATCTCCACAAACTTGCACATACTGGAAGAAACAATTTTCCTAAAGTAAAGTTTGATTGTTTAGAAGGAAAATATCCGGTGTCCTTAAAAGAAATAACTATATTTGAAAATGTTAATGAAAATCTTGGGTTGGGGGTGGTTGTTCTCCGGTACGACACAGAATTTGTAAAGGGGGGAAAGAAACCAAATAAAAAAGGGGTTTTATATTCAGTTCGGACACCGTTGGTAGATAATGTTAAAAATTGGGTTTGGATTATCTATGAACCCCCCAAAGATGTAAATTCCTATAGTAATTTTTTCCCCGTTACGGCATTAAGTCGGCTCTTCTCTCAAGACAAAAAATATGGAGAACGTCACTATTGCCCCATGTGTCTTTCCCCATTTACAACTGAACGAACATTCACGGATCACATGAGATATTGTAAAATTCATGGAAATCAAAGAACATAAATACCAGCAGAAGGCAAAGATACTTTACAATTTAAAAACTTCCAAAATTCCCTGCTACAGGTTGATAAAATATCTTTGGATTGTGAATCAAGACTGTTGGAGGTATCGGACCCATCAAGGCCAAATATAGTCAAGGAACACAAACTAGTTGCGTGTTCCTATGCGCATGCCCGTCGCGATTCAAATAATAAAATGCAATTGTAAGATTTTTTTTTTTTTACTATGGATGAGGAACATGGAGAAGTTATTGGTTTGTTGAATAAAAACAGCGAACGGTGCAATTTCACGATTGCGTCACACCAACTACCAAATGTCATTATCAGATAAGGAGCAACGGGCACTAGAAAAGGGGAAATTTGGTTGGGTTTTTGGGGGTGCTCTTTCCCTAAAAGACGCTGTCAAGGGTCATAATCATCTAATTGGTCCCAATTAAACGGGAAAAATTAGCGTTTGAGGGTTGGCTCAAATTTCATGTAATTTAAAAATTAAACAGCAAATCTTTCTTCCGGTTTTTATACATAATTCTAACTACTATTTGAAGTATTTGCTACCAGCAATGGCGCATATTCAAAAAAATTGAACAGTGGATGATGCACGGGTGATATGCTCCTTTTTTTGCGACATCATTCCTAAATCGTCGGAAAAGTTATTTGTTCAGTAATTTACGTGGAAGATTTTTGAAGACGACGTTAAGCACTCGAATAAAATTTGATTTTTAGATTCCTTCAGTTTTTTTCCCAAATCATTGAGAGAATTAATTTAAGTGCAGGAAAACGAAGACGGTTCCAACGCTTTCCCCCTTCTCCAGGAGCAATTTCCAAATTATTTATATTAATTGTTGACGGTCAAGGGCATATATCCTTATGATTATTACTGCTCCATGTCGAGATTCACCGAGGAAACTATTCCCTCGATCGAATCGTTTTACGATAGTCTATACGATCTTAGGTGCATCCCCGATGAATAGAGTTTTGCTTAAAAAGTCTTGGCAGAGGGAGGGCGTAAAAATGGGTTTGATTACTGCAAGCTGTATTTATCGAGTAATATTTTAACTTTGTTTGACATTATGTGTAAAAATACGGACAAAATATATGGGGAATTTAATCTTGATTTGGGATATAAGTTTCCATCTCTTAGTCTGATAAAGGACCTCTTCCTAAGATTTAGTGGGGGAAAAATCGGGCTAATCACTAAAATCGATCAGCACTTGTTCATCGAGAGGTCAATAAGGGGTGGATACATTTCTCACGTGGATCGTATCTTGGAAACTGATCCAACTGGAGAGAAGACAGGGACAAAATCAGATGCAGTTTTCCTTGATATGAATTCCCTCTACCCCTTGGTCATGTCCCATTATGTGCTACCCTGCGATGACTATAAATGGCTCAATGACCCTCAAGCCTCCAATTTCCCCAACATTGACAGTGTTGAGGAGAGTGGACAGATTGGAGAGCTTTTTTGAAGTGATGGAGAGATACCTGCGGAGATTCTTAATTTGTTAAAGGATTTTGTTTTCAAGCGTACCAATAGATTTGTGTAAAGGGACTCTTAGAGCTCCCACTGATGGAATTTGCTTAAGGTAGCCAGATTCTATTGGACCCCTTCAAAACAAAAACTTATTACCGATGTCCTGCCGAAGAAAAATATTGTTGTACATCTTGGGGCTTTAAAATGGATGTGCAACAACGGTTTCAACGTCACAAAGGTTCATAGAGCCCTCCAGTTTAGTCAAAAACCCTGTTTGAAAACGTTTGTTGACACTTTTGTCAAGAAACGTTCTGAAGCGCAGACAAAACCGAAAAAGAAATCTATAAGCTCATTTTAAATTCGGCTTTTGGTAAAATGTGTGAGAGTGTTCGCAATAGGAATCGTTGTGAAGTCGTGACCGATCCCGAACAATGTGCTCGAATTATTGCCGATCTAAATTACACTTCCTTTACAATCATTGGCATGGATATGGTACTATTGAAAAGAAAAAAAGAAGTATTGTCCTGAATAAAAATATTACTACAGGCAGTGCCATCTTGGAGATCTCTAAGAGGCTCAAGTTGGAATTCTACTACAATGTAGCTAGGGCACAGTGGCCGGAGAAGGGGCAAGTAGAGGTCTGCTACGGGGACACAGATTCTCTACTGCTAAAAGTAAAAACTCCAAACCTATTTGATGATTTGGCGAAAGGTGAATCATCAGCTCGCGGATGGACTACACCAATTGGAGTGGTTATAGTGACAATTATAGTGACATCTATAGGAATTGTATTGTTGAAAATACAATTCCACGAGCAAAATTGTTGGCAATTCGTTCGCTGAACTACAGGAACTTCACTGTAAATATAGAAAAAATTGCCATGAGTACCATTTCCGACAAGGTCTATGTTTGTCAAGACGGTGTGACTACCCTCCCCTTAAGGCACTATTTAACTTTCGACCGAGCCGAATGTGTTAGCCATAGGGTAAGTCTCGGTTTGAGTAAAGTCTAATAAATTTCCCAAAACCTTGGGGGGGGGGGGCCTCGCAGCCTGGGGGGGGGGGCTTATGACCCGGGGGGGGCAGCCGGCCACCTGTGGGGGGGCGCAACTACCAAAGGTATCTTTTTTTTTACTTAGAGCAGATTTTTTTTACATATACATGTTGTTGTTGTTGTTGCATTCAAATTAAAATAAAAATGATATAAAAAAGTGATATTTTTCTAAGTGTTTTTTTTTCATTAAATGTTGTAATTTTTTTATAAATAAATAAAGTATATTTATTAAAGTGCTTTTTCTAGTGCATTTGTTAAATAAATGTTTTTTATTATAAATGAATTTAAAAAAAATCTTAAAAGTATTTTTCTTGTTTTTTTTCTGTAATGTATTATTTGTAAAGTGTTTTTTTATGTTAATAATACAAGAAATATTATTCTTTATTGATTTTGTTCTTCCTCTCATTATTCTTGAACGGACTAGCAGGGAAATTATTTAGTCATTAGACAACTATAGTCTACAGTTGTTTGTAGGTGAACTGTTGAAGGGAACATGTATCAATTTAAAACACCATTCAGATTGTTTGTTTGTGGTCCATCAGTGTCGGGCAAAACAAAACTATTAACTAAAATAATTAAAAATTGTGGTAAAATGTTTGTGGAAAAGCCAAAAAAAATCTACTATTGTTACAGTATTTGGCAGGAGTCATACGATAAAATAAAAGCAATTGACATAGCGGGATTGGTGCAGATGCAATTCATACAGGAACTTGATGTCTTCAACATTATTGAACCAAACTCTTGACTGATTATTGACGATCCTGCTGAATCTATTGAACAATGGTTCCAGGAAATGCTGCAATTGTTCACCGTTCGCTCAGATCATGAACATATTTCCATTACTCTGGGTTTACACAACCTCTTTCATCACAGCGAATGTATGCGAAAACTGGCATTGAACTGCACCTACTATATCATCTACAGAGTTGTTCGTGATTCTAGCTCGCTAATAACCCTCAATAAACAAATATACCCTGAGGCACCTAAATTTCTGCTCTTAGCGTACAATCAGGTAACTAATAAGCCCTACGGCTATATCCTATTGGATCTTAATCAAAATAAACCCGAGAATTTGCGTGTAGTCACAGATATTTTTGACAATGAAATTACAGTATATCTCCCAGTGAACAGTAAAAAGACCTATTAGTTGCTATCATGACACTGAAGAAACTACATGAAAATAGACATTTATTTTCAGTTCTAAGCACTTCAAAACACCCACTTAGGAAAGCCATACTCAAACATGGTGTTGACAATGATTTCATTAATCTAATATCTGAACTTTGTTTGAATTTGACCGAGGGCAATGTTCAACTGCCAGAAGTAGTTATGCAGCAGGCAAAGCAACATCGTTCCATTGTACGTACATTGGCCTCTAAAAACAAAGGAAAGAATTTTAAAAGGAAATGTCTTCTTCTGGCGGGCGGTAGCTTTTTCACAATTTTACTACCGATAATTGCAGGACTTGTAAACAGTTTTCTCTAGAGAGAGAGAATGGCCAAACCCTATAAATTGACTCCAATAGACCACACTTACTCACCTATGGAACTCTTTAAAGGCAATAGGAGCAAAATAATTGACGACGAAAATTTTGAAGACGATAGGAAATTGCATTTACTTCAAGATGCACTTTGCCGAGTTAACAGGAACTAAGCCTGTCTTACAAGGATCGATGATATTGCTTATAAAACAGAACAGTCTTCTCAGGATTCTGCTTCTGCTGTTGCTGCTGGAATAAAATCAAAGAGGGTGGACTAGGATTAATTTGTGTCAAGCATTAGAAATCTAATGCACAAATCATATCGTGAACAAAGTAAACGACTCAGAAAATATCTCATGGAAAGTGGTCAAGATCATATTCAAGTTGATAGCAATGGGAAAGGGATTATAACTCAGGGCAAGAGCTAAAATCTACTTGATTTAATCTATGATATGGTTACAAATTGTAAAGGACTATTATCATTTGACGCTCATCTATACAACTTTCTAAATACATTAAACTTCCCCAAAAGCCTTAAAAGCAATAGACAAATTCTAAAAAGAATTAAATGAAAATGCACCCTCAACACCATTAAAATATGAACATGAAGAAGAAGAAGAAGATATGTAATCAATTCTCGAAAATGTTAGCACACCTAGTGGAAACTTGAAAATGGTGAGGAGGAGGAGCAGCACACCATTAATAGCTAGACAAAACCGAAGACGTATCAATTCAATGTCGCCATCACCACCACCACCAACCACCAGTATACAAAAGGGTAGCGGACGTTACACTACATGTTTACACTCAAAATGGTTGAAGTTCTGAAACGGGTTTATGAAAATATTGGAGAAGTAGGAAGTTTAAGTTCCCCCACCACTCTTTCCAAAGTCACTGGTGTTCACGCTAAAAGTTTACAAGACTATCTAAAAAATGAATCAAGTTACACTCTGCATAGAAATTATAGGATTCGTGCTAATCATTATCGAAAAACTAAAGCCTTTTATACATTGTATATAATGCAAGCAGATCTCTTAACTCTAGATGAGATTCAAAGACGTCACAATACACCGTACAAGTACATTCTACTTGCAATCAGTGTTTTTAGTCGCTATGCCTATGCCATTCCATTGCGCTCAAAGAGAGGTGTTGAAGTTGCTCAGGCCGTTGAAAGTATTCTCGAACAGGATTCGTATAAAAAAATTCAAACGGATCGCAGTAGTGAATTTGTTAATCCCCATGTTGCAAAAGTACTAGCGAAATATAATACACTACTCTATCACAGTGATAGTCCTATAAAGGCTGCATTGGCCGAACGATTGATAAGAATTATTCGACTTTTAATTTCAAGATATTGTACATTGAAAAATACATCTGCTTTTATTCAAGATTTAGATAAAATCATTTTGATTTATAATCAACGACCCCATCGATCATTGTCCAACTCAACCCCAACGGAAGTTCATCATTCTGATCATGATACATTTGGTACCTTTCTTAAACAATATTCCAATGAAACTATTGTCAAGAAGAAAAAATTTAATGTTGGTGATACTGTTGGAATTAATAGAACAACTAATGTTTTTGAAAAGGATAATTACTTGCGGTCCAGAGAACTTTTAAAAGTTTCAAAAATCCTAGACACTAAACCCATAACTTATCGTTTGCGCGATACCAAAGATGAAGAAATTCTCAGTGGATTTTATGAACTACAAAAAGTTAAAAATAATAGTGAAATCTATCAAATTGCAAAGATATTAAAGACTCGTATTCACAGGGGTAGGAAACAGTTACTTGTTCGGTGGCTAGGATACAACTCTGATTTTGATTCTTGGATCAGTGTTGAAGATATTGACAATGCCCAATGATTTCTTTGTAACGTTTATGTTTAACGTTTCCGATCCTCTCTACAATGACTTGAACAAAACAAGTGATTTTTGGACGAAACTCTCCCCCGCCATAAAATTGGATGACAGAAAGTATGAAGTGGCTCTTGTCGACCGTATTCTCAAAAATACCTATGACTTCCTGAGAAAGGATCGTGTGTATGACATAAAGGTTATAGCATTCAATTGGTCACTCTTTTTCGAGTGTGAATAGGTTGAAGCACTTAAATCTAGTGAATATCCGAATGTCAAGTTCAAATATATTGAATATGATATTATGACAGATTTGTGTCGTACAATCAATAGAAAAATCTCATATCGTTGGAATGGTACATTCCATTTTAATTATTCAATGGAACACGATAGGATTTACATTACCTCACCTGTTGACACTGAAATAATTATTCTGAATGATAATCTGAGAGACGTTCTTGGCTTTAAACAGAATATGATCAATGGCAAAAACGCTGCCACTGTTTACGGATGGATCAAGTTATTTTTGCTGATTATCCACCTGGTTTCGCCTTGGACTCTTGCATATTTCTCTATACATCCTTTGTGGAAACGTCAAGACTTGGCATTTCAAATGTCCCCCTCCTACGTGTTCTTGAACAAAAAACAACCCACGAACTTGTTCATCACTATAATATAAAGCGTCTTCAGTATGTTCCCGTAAACACTTCGTATTTGGAACTCTGTCAGTTAACACTAAGAAGTGAATTGGGTGATTCTCTAGCAATAACAAAAGGTTTAGCAGTGATTACATGTCATTTTCGACCCATTGCCGACGAAACCACCTCCTAAAATGAACAATAGAAGAATTCTATTTGTCTGTCCCGATATCGATTGCTATGTTGGTGCTCTGAGTCCACGTCAAATAGGCAGTGCATTGGACTAACACAAGGGACGTACTACAATGTCTGGCTTTGATCCTTGTAGCTGGTTTAATAGGCTATTTCGTTCTTCACTACCCATCGAAAGGAAAATATCTTGTACCTGCTGCCTCAAATTCTGCTACCTCAACACTACAGGACTGGGGGTCGGGTAAGAATTTCAACGAGAGTGTTAAGGAAAATATTAGATCTTGAGCAAGAGCCGTTGGTGAGCAATTAAAATCTCAGCAAAATGGGAAGGGATTAAAAAGAATACGTGCGCGTCATTCACTCATCAGTCTCTACCCAGGCGGGAAGCGAAGGACATCAACAAGTACTTTTATAAATAACAGAACAAAGACCAATCAGCAGCAGAAGCAGACGAAGAAGAAGAAGAAGATTGTTAGATTAAAGAAGGATTTCTTCTCTTAAGATGACTTATCTCCCCCACAAGGAATCATATCCATCAATCAGTCCCTCATTGAATGTATTCAATGCTTAAAATGTTGATGTCAGTGTCAGGTATGGCTACTATGAACAACTTCATCCCCAGCAACCCCTCTCGGAAAATTTACACTTTCAAATATTTTCCAATGAAGACTATTTCATTGATTTGTCATTAACATTCATTGATTTAAATGTTGCGGTGAAGAAAAAGTCAGATAACACAACTCCAAATACTGCCGATGGTCTCTCCTACGAAAACTGTATTCTATACAACCTGTTCAAACAAATTAATGTGTTTATTAATGGAACATGGGTGAGCACTAGCAATAATTTATCCAACTATGCAAGCTACATACAATTTATGATGATGACACCAAAGACATACAAGGAGTTGAGAGGAGAATCATTGGGCTATGAATACCGATCAGGTGTTGATACTGACGGTGAGTTGACTACTGCAGTGACCCAGGAGTATCATCTGGTTGGAAAATTAAATCTTGAGATATTCAATATATCCCAATGGTTACCCCCCAATTTCAAGATTGACATAAAGTTGCAACTGGCCCCATCGAATTTCATTTTGAGAAAAACACTTACTGCAGCACCCACTGCAAATGTTATTATCACATCGGCAATTTTCCACGTCCAAAAATAACAGGTTTTGAGCTCTGTTGTATTGGCAGTGGAAAAGCTAAGAGCCAATGGCAACAACATTAAACTTCTTGTTCCCCATACGATCACCAATCAACTCCACATTGCCACCGGCTCTCGTAGCTATACCGATTCCTCATTTATTAATGGAGAAATCCCATCAAAACTCGCTTTCGCCTTTGTAAAGAGTTGCAATGCCGTTGGATCCTGGACTGAATCCCCCCATGATTTTAATTTTTTCGGTCTATCTAGCCTTGTGTGCAAAGTGAAAGTTATTCCATTGTACACTCTATCATTTGACAAAAAATCCTATAGAAATCTGTACGAGTTGACCAGGCAATCCCTAGATCATGACTCCCAACTATTTGAAAATGGAATAACCGATTCAATGTTTTCAAAAAATCATAGTGTAATTGTTTTGGACTTGTCGGGGACCTAGGATATGAGCATAGTACGAACAGGGAATGTATGTGTAGAGTGCACTTTTGCCGATGTTTTGAATGAGAGTATCACGCTAATATCATTGAGTCAATTTGAAACCTATTGGGAAATCACACCCAACGACAGTGTTCTACTAGACCTAGCACCATGAACACAAACTAAATAATCAATGTATTTAATATGGATCCATACATGTCCCAGTACAAGTCCTATTGCATACCATCGGACTTCATTGAAAAAAACCAAGTGTTAACAATGCCCTTATCATTGTTAATAGCAGTCCATCGACTTTGAAGACAGGCCATTGGCTATGCATCTTTCAAACAGCGAAGAATATTGAATTTTTTTATCCTGTTGGATTATCATATAAATTCTACACTCCACACATTAGCAACTTTATTGAAAGCAGCGGGAAAACTATTATTCAAAATCAAAGGAGAGTACGGGATTTAACGACTAAGATGTGCGGCTTTCATGCACTACTCTTTTTCATGTTCAGATGTCGTGGCTATACCTACAAGCAGTTTCTAAACATTTACGTTGACTTTCGTCAATTGAACGACTTTCTAGTGGAAAATATACTTACAAGCGTTTTTAATATTGATTTTAGTGTCCTACAATTAAAATGTTCTAAAAAGTATGTGAAATTGTTTATTAATAAAAATAATGTATATACATGATAAAAACGACTTTTCTACTCTTTAGATTTCGTCTTCTACTAGGTATAGGTATTTGTCGACAACAACTAATGCAGGTAGATTATCTGAATTCACGGTATATTGATCCTGATGTGCTGCTATGTGAAGGTCGCATTTTCTACAATAGAGTGTAACTTCACTATTGTCAAATTTCTTTGTATAGTAAATGATGTTATTCTCATTGAATTCGTATAATTCATACGTTTGAATTTGCTTAATTGAAGCAATGTCACAAACAGTGTTCACAAGCGGCGAATGACATCCCGTCACAGCCAAATAAAAATCAGTGGGCTTATGATCATAGTAGCCATTGTCTTCACAACGATGACGTAGAAACCAATTTCTTTTGTTGTTCCAACAGTTGAATCGCTGACCCGGTTCCTCCTCCCAGAACAATCTAAAGCCACGACGATACCAATCTCTTAGCAATAAACTAAAATCACGCTTAGGATTCTTTTCACTCATACCAGGATATGTATTTTCCCACTGATTACATTTATCATAGCGGCAATTGGACCATAGGTACCCTCTAGGAAGAGAGTCACACATCTCTTCAAGACAGGAATTACAGCCTTTAATTTGTATAGCATATCCTCTGTGCAATTTACACGGGTTGCATAATCTGCACTTTTCATCATACTCATCAATCATTGTACAATTCTCACATGATGACCAGCTGCCCAGTGTATACATGCATAGTGGACATGTATAGAACATTTTTTCATAAGTGTTGACACTTCTCACTGCCACAATGAAACTGAGCTAGCAACAACAAATTGAGTGGGATAGATAGAGAAAGAGAGAGAGGAGTAAATCATCCTTGAACACCATCTTTCTCAAGTCCTAAATTTCTAAACTAGTGTTTAAAAGCATATCCACAATATGATTTTGCTGTGTCGTGATTAATATGTCAATAAATTGTGTAAATGCCGTTGGTCCACGACGTAAAAGCTTCATGCAATAGTCTAATGACGGAGAATCAGTTTTCATTATATCGACAAGCATTCCCTGAGAAAATATCTTCCTTTGAATAGACAGCTCTAGAAAATCATCATTTTGAATGAAACATTTTTCCATAAACATAAGATTCCCCATGATTCGCTTTTTCTGAAATCTATCCATTTTTTAGAGTCCAAACACTCTCACAACCAACTTCAGACTAATCAGATTTTTTTTTTCTACTCTAAAAATACATGCTAGTCTACTATAAAAAGAAAAATACAATTGATTTAGAAACAATTTTATTGAGCTTAATTACAAAAATCATAACCAGTGATTCAATTTGTTCTTATCAATATATTTCACTAGCGCATCTAATGCGTCCCGAAGTCTATTTAAATTGTACAATATTCAGTTTCGTAGTAAAACATAATTGCTCCACTCTTTTAAATTTGCTCAATGATATCACATATCTAGTATACAAATCATCCCATTCAAGGCATAGTCTACAAGCCTCTTGTTATTTCCACAGCCACGTTTGGTCGTTGTATATCTTTGCTGTTGCCGGCTCCACCATCAACCTCCAATAGTGTAAATGCTCCACTCATTTTCTCTACTAATATCCTCTCAAATAAACTATTCTCTCTGAATTCAATTCTCTTACTAATCTTACTAATATGAATTGCAATGAAAATCACTCCTTTTATTCGAATCCAATTACTAATCAAGTTATCGTATATGGAGTAACCTGCACTCTCTCTGATTGGCCCTAAAAAAATGGGTGTTGCATTATACAGTCTCAACTATACTTTCAAAACGTGTTTGATCACTTTGCTTGGAAAGGTACCAAGGAACATTGGTGTGATAGGATACTCACTCTCTTTAAAAGGTGTAGAGCTTCAAGCAAATAGCATGGTAATTTCTATAGTTTCAAGCAAAGTATAAGGCCAATTGAGGGGGTAGTCACTCTCTTTGAAAAGGTGTAGAGCTTCAAGGAAATAGCATTGTAATTCCTCTAGCTTCAAGCAAATCCATACTATGCATACTACTGGTTCTTATGGAAGGAATGCTCGTAAAAACTTCAGAGAGGGCTCATTTCATTGGAAATTGAAAGTTGTAGTTCACTTTTTGAGCGTCAAAAGATATTGGAGGGTTACCAGCCCCCCACCCTCCAAACCCTTTTTTCCCAAATGCATCCAATAAAATTTTTAATATAGCTATTATGTTGAAAATAGTTCAAAGACCATATAACGAAAACTCAGGGGTCAACACAGCCCCCCAGGACCCGAGGGCAGGGGTTGTAAGCTATGCCCTGGGGGAATATATAGTTCTTGTTGAAGGGATGCTCGTAAAAAATTCAGAGATGGCTCATTTTATTGGAAATTGAAAGTTATAGTTCAGTTTTTTAGAGTCAAAAGAGATTGGAGGGCAACTAGCCCCCCACACCCCTTTTTCCCCAAATGCATCCAATAAAAATTTTGAGATAGCCATTAAGTTGAAAATTGCTCAAAAGTCAGATAAAAAAAGCTCAGGTGTCGTCACAACCCCCCAAGGCCCGGGGGCAGGCGTTGTTAGTTATGTCTGGGACATATATTGTTCGTATGAAAGGGATGCTCGTATAAACTTCAGAGAGCTCATTTGATTGGATATTGAAAGTTGGAGCTCACTTTGTAATATTCAAAAGAGATCCGAGGGCAGCTGGCCCCACCCCCACGCGTTCTTTTTCAAAACCCATCTGATGACAATTTTGAGATAGACATTTTGTTAAAAATAGTTCAAAGATCGGAAACGAAAAAATCCGGTGTCAATAGAACCCCCCCGTGCACAGGGGAA
Source organism: Artemia sp. Qi Xiang Cuo (assembly GCF_049724085.1). Classification (NCBI taxonomy): domain Eukaryota; kingdom Metazoa; phylum Arthropoda; class Branchiopoda; order Anostraca; family Artemiidae; genus Artemia; species Artemia sp. Qi Xiang Cuo. The sequence goes on from NC_142803.1 coordinate 45,112,967, forward strand.
GGCGTTCTAAGTTATGCCCTAAGGGCATGCATGGTTCTTATGAAAGGGATGGTCGTATAAACTTCATAGAGGGCTCATTTGATTGGAAATTGAAATTTCTAGTTCACTTTTTAAGAGTCAAGAGAGTTAAACTAGCCCCCCCCCCCCACGCTCTTTTTTGCCCAAATCCGTCCGCTACAGATTTTTAGATCGCCTGTTTTTTGGAAATGGTTCAAAAATTACATAAAAAAAACGCCCCCCCAGAGACCGGGGGATAGGCGTTGTCCTGGGGGCATATATGGTTCTTATGAAAGGGAGGCTCGTTTAAACTTCAGAGTGGGCTCATTGGATTGGAAATTGAAAGTTCTAGTTTAATTTTTAAGAGTCAAAAGATATTCGAGGGACACTAGCCCCCCCCCCCCCACACCCTTTTTTCCCCAAGCCCGTCTGATAAAACTTTTATAATAGCCATTTCATTAAAAATAGTTCAAATGTGAGATAAGAAAAATTCCTGTGTCGATGGAACCCGCCAGGGCCCGGAGGCAGGCGTTATAAGTAATGCCCTAGGAGCATATATAGTTCTTATGGAAGGGATGCTCGTATAAACTTCGGAGAGGGCTAATTTGATTGGAAATTTAAATTTCTTGTTAAATTTTTAAGAGTCAAGAGGAGTAAGTTATATGCTGGTTTCAGGGGATATTGTATAAAGCGACCGGGATATTGCATAAAGCGAGCAAACACATTATTTTTGGAACTAGATATTCAGGGAAGACATCGTATAAAGCGAGCAGACTGGTTTCTGAGGGAACATCTATTTCCTGGACCAATCAGAGAGAGCTGATACAGAGGGTAGTCCATATTTGGTAACTTGATTAGTAATCGGATTCAAATATAAGGAGTGATTTTCATTATGGTTCATATTAGTAAGAGAAGTGAATTCAGAGAGAGAGAACAGTTTATTATTATTTGAGACAAAATTAGCATAGAAAATGAGTGGTACGTTTACACTATTGGAGGTTGATGGTGGAGCAGGTAGCAGAAATGATACAAGGACGAGAGTACCAAACGTGGCTGCGGAAATTACACGAGGATGTAGAATAAGCCTTGAATGGGATGGTATGTATGCTAGATATGTGATATCATTGAGCAAATTTAAATTTGAAGAGAAATTATGCTTTGCAGCAAAAATGAACATTGTGCATATAAATAGACTTCAAGTTTAATTAGATACACTAGTGAAACATATCGAGGAAAATAAATTGAATCAGTTATTATTATTGTTGTAATTATACTCAATAAAATTGTTTCTAAATCGAAGATATTTTTTCTATAGTAGGTTAGCGTATATTTTTAGAGTAGAAAAAGAATCATTTTTAGTGTAAAGTTGGTTGTGAGAGCGTTAGGACTCTTAAAAAATGGATTGATTTGAGAAAGAGAAAATCATAAGGAATCTTGTGTTTATGGAAAAACGTTTGATTCTAGATGATTATTTTCTAGAGTTATCTGTGCAAAGGAAGATATTTTCTCAGGGAATACTTGTCGATACAATGAAACTGATTCTCCGTCATTAAACTATTGCATGAAGCTTGTACGTCGTGGTCCAAAGGCATTTACACAATTTATTGACATATTAATCACGACAAGGCAAGATTATATAGTGGATTTGCTTTTAAACACACACTAGTTTAGAAATTTAATAGACTATGATTTTTTCACGAGAAATATGACGTTTAAGGGGGATTTACTCCTCTCTCTCTCCATCCCGCTCAATTTGTTGATCGTTGCTCAGTTTCATTTTCGCGTTGAGAGTGTCAAAACATGAAAAAATGTTCCATACATGTGCACTATGCATGTATACACTGGACAGCTGGTCATCATGTGAGAATTGTACAATAATTGATGAGTATGATGAAAAGTGCAGATTCTGCAACCCATGTAAATTCCATAGAGGATATGCTGTACAAATTAAAGGTTGTAATTCCTGTCTTGAAGGGGTGTGTGACCCTCATCCTAGAGGACACCTATGCTCTAATTGCCACTATGATAAATGTAATCAGTGGTAGAATACATACCCTGGTATGATTGGAAAGAGTCCTAAACGTAATTTTAGTTTATTGCTAAGAGATTGGTATGGTCGTGGCTTTAGATTGTTTTGGGAGGAGGAGCCATGACTACGATTCAACTGTTGGAACAACAAAAGAATTTGGTTTCTACGTCATCGTTGTGAAGCCAATGGCTACTATGATTATAAACCTACTGATTTTTATTTGGCTATTACGGAATGTGATTCACCACTTGAGAACACTGTATGTGACAGTGCTTCAAATAAGCAAATTGAAACATGCAAAATTTATAAAATGAATGAGAATAGTATCATTGACTATACAAAGAGATATGATAAGAGTGAAGTTACATTATACTGTAGAAAATGTGACCCTGATATTGCAGCACATCAGGATCAGTATATAGTGAACTCAGATAATCTACCTGCATTATTTGTTCTCGACCAATACCTATACGTAATAGAAGATGAAATCTAAGAAAAACAAAAGCCGTTTTTATCATGTATATACATTATTTTTATTGATAATCAATTTTCCATACATTTTTAGTATATTTTATTCGTAGGGCACTAAAATCAATATTAAACACACTTGAAAGTATATTTTTCACTAGGAAGTCATTCAATCGAGGAAAGCCAACGTAAATGCTGAGAAACTGCTTGTAGATATAGCCATGAAATCTAAACACGAAAAAGAGTAGGCTAATGCATGAAAGCCGCATGTCTTAGTCGTTAAATCCTTTACACTCCTCTGATTTTGAATAATAGTTTTGCCACTGCTCTCAATAAAGTTGTTGATATGTGGAGTGTAGAATTTATATGATAGACCAAGAGGATCAAAAAATTCGACATTCTTCGCTGTTTGAAAGATGCATAGCCAATGACCCGTCGTCAAAGTCGATGGACTGCTATTAACAATGATTAGAGTATTGTTAACACTTGGAATTTTTTCAATGAAGTCCGATGGTATGCAAAAGGACTTGTACTGGGACATGTATAAATCCATATTAAATACGCTGATTATTTGGTTTGTGTTCATGGTGCAAAGTCAAGTAGAACACTACCGTCGGGTGTGATTTCCCAATAGGTTTTAAATTGACTCAATGATATTAGCATGATACTCTCAGTTAAAGCATTGGCAAATGTGCACTCTAAACGTACATCCCCCGTTCGTACTATCCTCATATCCTAGGTGCCAGACAGGTCCAAAACAATTACACCATGATTTTAAAGAAAACATTGAATCGGTTATTCCATTTTCAAATAGTTGGGAATCATGATCTGGGGATTGCATGGTCAACTCATACAGAGTTCTGTAGGATTTTTTATCAAATAATTGTGTATAGTCCAAAACAATTACACCATGATTTTAAAGAAAACATTGAATCGGTTATTCCATTTTCAAATAGTTGGGAATCATGATCTAGGGATTGCATGGTCAACTCATACAGAGTTCTATAGTATTTTTTTTTATCAAATAAAAGAGTGTATAGTGACATTCCATTCACTTTGCACACAAGGCTAGATATACTGAAAAAATTAAAATCCTGGGGGATGCAGTCCAGGATCCAACGGCACTGGCACTCTTCACAAAGGCCAAAGTGAGTTTTGATGGGATTTCTCCATTGATAAATGATGAATCGGTATAACTGCCAGAGCCAGTGGCAATGTGACGTTGATTGGTGATTGTATGGGGTACAAGAAGTTTTATGTTATTACCATTGGCTCTTAGCTTTTCCACTGCCAATGCAACAGAGCTCATAACCTGCTGTTTTCGAACATGAAGAATTGCTGAGGTGATAATGACATTTGCATCAGGTGATGCAGCAAGTGTTTATCTCAAAATAAAATTTGATGGAGCTAGTTGTAACTTTATGTCAATCTTGACACTGGGGGGTAACAATTGGGATATATTGAATATCTCATGATTTAATTTTCCAACTAGATGATACTCTTTGGTCACTGCAGCAGTTAAATCACTGTCAGTATCAACACCCGATCTATATTCATAGCCCAGTGCCCGACCTCTCAACTCCTTATATGCCTTTGGTGTCATCATCATAAATTGTATGTAGCTTGCATAGTTGGATAAATTATTGCTAGTGCTCACCTATGTTCCATTAATGAATACATTAATTTGTTTGCACAATTTGTATAGGGTACAGATGTCATAGGACAGGCTATTGCCAGTAGTTGAAGCTGTATTGTCTTTCGTCTTCTTCCCCGAAATATTTCAATCAACAAAATTTTATAACCAGTCACTGAAATAATCTTCACTAGAAATTATCTGAAAGTGTACATTTTCCGAGAGGGGTTGTTGAGGGTGAAATTGTTCATAGTAGCCATACTTGACACTAACATCAACATTTTCAGCATTCTTTGTAGGGGATATAGGTCATCTTAAGAGAAGAAATAATTCTTTGATCTAGCCATCTTTTTCTTCTTCTTCTTCCTCTTATTGGTCTTCTTCGTTTTATTCCTCAAAGTCGTTGTTGATGTCCTTCGCTTCCCGCCTCGGTAGAGACTGATGAGTGAATGATGACCACGCACCCTTTTTAACCCCTTCCCATTTTGCTGAGATTTTAATTGCTCGCCAACGGCTCTTGCTGAAGATCTAATATTTTCTTTAACAGTCTCGTTGAAATTTTACTTGATCCCTAGTCCTGTAGTCTTGGGGCAGCAAATTTGATGCAGCAGGTACAAGATATTTTCTGGCAAGGGGTAGTGCAGAAAGAAATTTCCTAGCAAACCAGCTACCATGACCACAGCCAGACATTTTAGTAAGCCCTTTGTAATAGTCCAATCCATGACCTATTTGATGAGGACTCAGAGCAGCAACATAGCAGTTGATGTCAGTAAAGACAAATGGACTTCTTCTATTGTTCATCTTAGGGAGTGGAGATGGGTCGAAAATGACATGCAATCAAATCCAAACCTTTTGATATTGCTAGAGGATCACCTAATTCAGTTCTTAGTATTAACAGACAGAGTTCCAAATATGACGTTTTTACGGGGATATAGTGAAGGCGCTTTTCATTGTAATGATGAATATGATCTTGATTGGTTTTTTGTTCAAGAACTCGTAGGAGAGGGATATTGCTATTGCCAACTCTGGATGTTTCGACAAATGAGGCATATAGAAATATCCATGTATCTGAGGAAGAGGCTGGTGGGTAGTAAGCAAAAATGACGTTAGTGTTTCCGATACTTTTACTATTGATAACACTGAGTTCAAAGCCAAAAATATCTTTTAGATTATCATTAACAATGAACTTTTCATTGGGAATGATTGAATTAATGTATATCCTCCCCTATTCCTTTGAATAGTTGAAATGAAAGGCCCCTTTTTTACGAGTGGAAACTCTTTCATTGATAGAACGACATAAATAATTCATATAGGTGAGTTCCTTGTATATTAATTCAACATATGGATAATCCAACTAATTGATCTTTTGAATTTTAGGTTTTTCGCTAGCGGTTGGTGGCCAATCATGGGGTCTAATTTTTATATCATATTTGCGATCTTTTCTCAGGATATCATAGGTATTTTTGAGAATACAGTCGACAAGAGCCAGTTCATACGCACCATCGAATTTGATGGTGGGGGAGAGTTTCGTCCCAAAATCACTTGTTTTATACAAATCATTGCAGAGAGGATCAGAGAAGTTACCCATAAATGTTACATAGAAATCATTGGAAATTGGTAATTCCCTTAACACCGATTTAAGAATCAAAACCATAGTTGTATGCTAGCCACCGAACAAGTAACTGTTTTTTGCCCCTGCGAGTACGAGTCTTTAATATCTTTTTAATTTAATAGATTTCACTAGTGTTTCTAACTTTTTGTAGTTCATAATCATAAAATCCGCCGAGAATCTCTTCATCTTTGGTGTCTCGTAGACGATAAGTTATGGGTTTGGTGTCTGGGATCTTTGCCACTTTAAAAAGTTCGGTGGACCAAAAGTAATTACCCTTTTCAAAAACATTAATTGTTCTTTTAATTTGAACAGTATCACCAACATTGAATTTTTTCTTCACAACCGTTTCACTGGAATATTGTTTAAAAAAAGTATCAAATGTATCATGATCAGAATGATGAGCTTCCGTTGGGGTTGAGTTGAACAATAATCGATGGGGTCGTTGATTATAAATTAACATGATTTTATCTAAATCATGAATAAAAACAGGTATATTTTTTAATGTAAAATACAGTTAAATTAAAATTCGAATTGTTCTTATCAAACATTCGGCCAATACAACCTTTATAGGACCATGACTATGATAGAGGAATTTATTATATTTCAGTAGTACTTTTTCAAAATGGGGGATAACAAGCTCACTACCCCAGTCCGTTTAAATTTTTTTATATGAATCTTGTTCGAGAATACTTTCTTTAGCCTGAGCAACTTCAACAACTCTCTTTGAGCGCAATGGAATGGCATACGCATAGCGACTATAAATACTGATTGCAAGTAGACTGTACTTTTATGGTGTATTGTGACGCCTTTGAATCTTATCTAGAGTTAAGAGATCTGCTTGCATTATATGTAAAGGGAAAAAGGCTTTAGTTTTTCGATAATGATTAGCACGAAGCCTATTATTTCTATGTAGGGTGTAACTTGATTCATTTTGTAGATAGTCTTGTACACTTTTGATGTGAACACCATTGACTTTGAAAAGGGTGGTGGGGGAACTTAAACTTCCCACTTCACCAATATTTTTATAAACACGTTTCAGAACTTCAACCATTTTGAACGTAAACACATAGTGTAACGTCCACTACCTTTTTGTATACTAGTGGGTGATGATAGTGGGGACGTTGACTTGATATCAATACGTCTTCCCTTTTGTCTAGCTATCAGTGGTGTGCTCCTCCTCCTCATCTTCAAATTAATGTTTCCACTAGGTGTGCTAGTATTTTCCAAGATTGATTTAAAATCTTCTTCTCCTTCTTCTTCTTCTTCTTCGTGTTTTAATGTTGTTGATGATCATTTATTTACTTCTTAATGAAGGAGTATGTTCATTTTTTTTTTAGAATTTTCCTATTGCTAATAAGGCTTTTGGGAAAGTTTAATGTATTTAGAAAGTTGTATAGATGACTGTCAAATGATAAAAGTCCTTTACGATTTGTAACCATATCATAGATTAAATCAAATAGATGATAGCTCTTGCCTTGAATTATAATCCCTTTCCCATTGCTATCAACTTGAATATGATCTTGACCGCTTTCCATGTTATGAGTCGTTTTCTTTTTTCACGATATGAGTGTGGCATTAGATTTCCAATGCTCGACACTATCGAATCCAATTCCTCCTTCTTCAATTGTGTTCCACCAGCAGCAGCAGCAGCAGAACCCTGAGGAGATGGTTCTTTTTTGGGATCAATGACACTCATATTGCTACTGGTTCTTTCACGATAGGGCTTATGTTTGTCCAATCGGCGAAGTGCATCTTGAAGTAAAAGTAGTTTTTTATCATCCTCAATATTCTCATTGTCATTGAATTTACTCAGATTGTCCTCAAAGTGTTCCACGGGGGAAAGATTGGGTTCTATTGGAGTCAATTTATAGAGTTTAGCCATCTAGAGAAAATTGTTTACAAGTCCTGCAATTATTGGCAGTAAAAGTGTAAAAAAACAGCCTCCCGCCTGAAGAAGACGTTCCATTTAAAAATTTGTTCCTTCCTTTTTACAAGCCAAAGCACATATAATGGAACGATTTTACTGTGCCTCTTGATTCACAACTTGTGACCTTTGAACATAGGCCGCGATTAAATTTTAACTAAGTTCATATAATACTTAAATTAAATCGGTTCCAATACTTTGTTTGAGTATGGCTTTCCTAAGTGGAGGTTTTGAAGTGCTTAGAACGGAAAATAAATGTCTATTTTTATGTAGTTTCTTCAGTGTCACGATGCCAACTAATAGCCTTATTTACTGTTCACGGGGAGATATACTGTAATTTCATTGTCAAAAATATCTGTGACTGTACGTAAATCCTTGGGTGTAATTTAATTAAGATCCAATAGGATGTAGCCGTAGAGTTTACTAGGTGCCTGATTGTATGTTTATAGTAGACACTCGGGGACAACGGTATATAAGTGTTTTTTGAGAATTTTTAGCGAGCTAGAATCAGGAACTACTCTGTATATGATATAGTAGGTGCAGTTCAAAGCAAGTATTTGTATACATTTCCTCTGATGAAAGAGATTGTGTAGAACTAGAGCAACGGAAATCTATTCATGATGAGAGTGAACGGTAAACAATTGTAGCATTTCCCGGGACCATCGTTCAATGGATTCAGCTAAATCGTCAATAATCAGCCAAGATTTTGGTTCAATAATGTCGAAAACATCAGGTCCCTGTATGAATTGTATCTGTACTGATGTAGCAATAGCTTTTATTTTATCGTTTGACTCCTACCAAATACTGTAGCAATGGTAGATTTTTTGGGGCTTTTCCATAAACATTCTATCACAATTTTTGTTTATTTCAGATAAGAGTTTCGTTTTGCCTGACATTGATGGAACACACAGAAATGATCTGAATGGTGTTTAAAATTTATACATATTGCTGTTCCCTTCAAGAGCTCACCTACAACTAACTGTAGACTATAGATGTCTAATGACTAAATAATTTCCGGATTACTACTTCGTTCAAGAATAATAAGAAGAACAAAATCAATAAAGAATCATATTTTCTTTTATTATTAACATAAAAGTAGCAGCAATTTACAAATAATACAATTAGAAAAAGGCACTTTAAACATAATTTTTTTTTATTTATTTATTTATAAGAAAAACATAAACAACATTTATTAGAAATATGCACTAGGAAAATACACTTAAAATAATATCACACACTTTGTATTTAACAAATACATCTTTTTTTATTTATAATAAGAAATCACAACATTTATTAAGCAATACACATAAAATAATATCACATTTTTTATTTACAAAAACATTTTTAATTTGAAATGGGCCCCCCCCCAAGGAGCGGTCATAATTTTTTTTATTTATTTATTTATAAGAAAAACATAAACAACATTTATTAGAAATATGCACTAGGAAAATACACTTAAAATAATATCACACACTTTGTATTTAACAAATACATCTTTTTTTATTTATAATAAGAAATCACAACATTTATTAAGCAATACACTTAAAATAATATCACATTTTTTATTTACAAAAACATTTTTAATTTGAAATGGGCCCCCCCCAAGGAGCGGTCGCTGCGGTGGCCGAAGGCCGAGGTGGCCATTGCGGCGGCCGGGAAGCGGGGCGGGCCCGCTGCGGCAGGCCGAGGTCGGGCCAGGAACATTAAATAACTCTGCATATGTATATTGAAATTATGAAGAAGTAACTGCTCTACCTTGCACACACACATATTGAAAATTAATTAATTTTGATAAAAAAAGAATTTAAACACCCGCCACCCGTATTGTACTATGAAAGAATTTAAGTTAATTTTTCCAGACCGAGTTGCTTTCTATACTCTACACATTCAACTCGGTCTGAGATTAAATAGTGACCGTGTGGTAGTACCTTCACACCATCCTCAAGTACATAAACTTTGTCTGATATGGTCGACATGGCGTTTTTCTCAACTCTAACTGTGTATTTTTTAAATTGTAAAGAGTGGATCACCATGATTTTCGCCCTTGGGACTAAGCTACGTTCCACACAGTTTCTATAGACACTCATATCGAAATTATTTTTTACAAAGTGTGTAGGCATCCCCTTGCAAACTTGTTTGATATCCTTGTTGTGCGTTTCCACACAGTATACCTTCGGCCCAGGAAACACACCACTGGATATAAGATCGGTTCCCGTTTCAGATTTTAACCTTAACAATTGATTTCGGGGCCTGGCGTTTCACTAGCTCTGGATAGCGGGATTCATTCCACTTGGTATAGTCTCCATCCGTAAGGTTATTTATTGTCGATTTTCTAAATCATTAACAATCTTTCAGTTTGAACTTTTAAAAGGAGTGAATCAGTGTCCCCATAATACACTTGAACTTGTCGCTCAATCGGCCATTGTACCTTGCATACATTATAATAAAATGACAACATGAGCTTTTTAGATATTTCCGTTATTGCACTTCCGCCTGCCATATTTTTGTTTAAAATATTAAATACACCTATTATTAAATTTTATGTTTATTAATACACTTATTATTAAATACACATACTAACTTTCTGCACTAGTGCGATCTAGACAAGTTAAGTTACAAAGCAGGTGCTACGAACTTTTGATTTGTAGATTTTTTTTGAATAAATTATTACGTATTGAAGCTACATTATTGATCAAATGGCCCAGCTTTGCAAAACCTAGCCTTAACTAGCTGAAAGAGAAGATAAATTATTCATTTTTAGTCGTATTGCACGGGTAATTAAGGAACATTTAATATATTTTTCTGTTTTTGTGTCTTTTTTTAGAACAATAGCCCATTATTTACAAAATTTGGCCTTAACTAGCAGACAGAGAGGATAAATTCTTCATTTTAGTCGTATTGCATTGGTAATTAAGGAACATTTAATATATTCTTCTATTTTTTGTGTCTTTTCTTAGAAAAATAGCCCATTATTTGCAAAACTTAGCCTTAACTAGCTGAAAGAGAGGATAAATTCTACATTTTCGTTGTATTGCAGGCGTAATTAAGGAACATTTAATATATTTTTCAATATTTTGTGTTTTCTTAAGAAAATGCCCCGCCCTAACCTAACCACAGGAGGACCCTAGCAAGCAATTAAATCAGCACCCAATCACCCAATTCAACCAGGAACCTAGCAAGCGATTCTAACGGAGGGCCCTAACCTAATCATCAGAGGACCCAAACAACCAATTAAACCGCGGCCCCTAGCAACCAATTTCACCGACAAGATGTTTCAAGACGTTTAAAGTCTTTTTAAGGTTAGATTTCACTCACTCCACCTCCCAAAAAATTCATTTAACTCCTCCACCGTAACTTTTAAGCAGTAAAGCATGATACTCCAAGCGATTCACACCACAGTTGCATTATTTGACTCCTCCTAATGTCATTCACGTGCCCCCTCATTGCCCCTAAGACATTTTAACCTTTTCCCTCTGAAATTAAGCTTGTGAATCTAAATTAAACATTGTTTCTTATCCGAAAACCGGTACTTGACATTTCATTGCTATAATGTGATACTCCAAGGCAATACACGCCACAGAGAACAAAAATTGTTAGCATGGTGGCACCCTACGACACCCGTCATCAGCGTTTTTTAACGTTTTAACGTTGATGTTTTTTAGACATTTTGTTAAAAATAGTTCAAAGATCGGAAACGAAAAAATCCGGTGTCAATAGAACCCCCCAGTGCACAGGGGAAGGCGTTCTAAGTTATGCCCTAGGGGCATGTATGGTTCGTATGAAAGGGATGTTTGTATAAACTTCAGAGTGGGCTCATTTTATTGGAAATTGAAAGTTTTAGTTCACTTTTTAAGATTAAAGAGAGTTAAACTAGCCCCCCCCCACGCTCTTTTTCCCCCAAACCCGTCCCCTACAAATTTTTAGACAGCCAGGGTTTTGGAAATGGTTCAAAAATTAGATAACAAAAACGCCCCCCAGAGCCCGGGGGATAGGCGTTGTAAGTGTTGTCCTGGGGGCGTATATGAGTAGAGAAGAAGGTACCATTTTGGGTGAAGCTATAGCAAATACCATGTTATATCTACGAGACGTATAGGAAAACATTTCTACGAGACGTATAGCAATTTCCATGTAATTTGCTTTCTGGTAGGTATTCTATTCTACAGGTCATTACACTCTTTGCCAAGAGATTTACGCAATTAATTAAACCTGTATTATAAAACCAGCGCGTCTTGTTTCGAGTTTTAACGGACAAGTTTTTGAAAAGCAGACAGTTTTTTTTTCTTGTTTAGCATTTGCAAAAAAGGGGTAATTAGTGAGTGGAAAATTTTTTAATGCTTTTACAATCGGAGATGTTTGATTAACCTTTGCAAAAAAAAAGGGGCAATGGGAATTGTGAATTGGAGGAGATGCCATGATTATGTACTGTATAATACACAAGTGATGTTTTGGAGTGTATTGTCAATTTAACGAGAAATGACTGAAAAGTGTTTTGAGGGAGATGGGTTGCATGGAGGGTTGAGTTGCATGAGAGTTCAGTTAAAGGGGATACAGTTACACGGGGGTTTCGATTATACAGGGGTTCAGTTACAAGGGGGTTCAGTTGCACGGGGGTTGATTTAAATAGAGATTGAGTTCCACGAGAGTAGTGCTGTGTCGTGGTTTGGCTTGTCACAGTTTTAAAAGAGCTTTACGGGGATTGAGAGACTCAGTTACCGGATTCCGTGTGGTTTTCCTTTACCTGGTGGTCATTAAAAACTAAATTTTTGTGTTAAATAAGTAGTTTTTGTATCTTTTAAAATACAGGGATGGAGAGACTCAATTGCCTAATTCAGTGTGATTTTTCTTTACTTGATAGTCATTAAAAACGAAATGTTTGTGTTAAATAAGTAGTTTTGTATCTTTTAAAAAAGCTTTACGGAGATTGAGAGAGTCAGTCGCATAATTCAATGGGTTTTTTATTTACTTTATGGTCATTAAAAAAGAAATTTACTTTTTTATTAATTAGTTATTTTTACTTTTAATATTGATATTAGTGGATTGAGAGACTCGGATTACTGTTTCCGTGTGGTTTTTCTTTACTTTGTGTTCATTAAAAAAGAAATTTTTGTGTTAAATAAGTAGTTTTTGTATCTTTTAAAAGAGCTTTACGGGGATTGAGAGACTCAGTTGCCGGATTCCGTCTGGTTTTTCTTTAATTTATGGTCATTCAAAAAGAAATTTTTTTGTTCAATCAGTAGTTTTTTGATCTTTTAAAAGAGCTTTACGGGGTTTGAGAGACTCAGTTGCCTGATTCAGTGTGGTTTTTCATTACTTAGTGGTCATTAAAAGATATAATTTTGTTCTAAATTTGTAGTTTTTGTATCTTTTAACAGAGCTGTCCAGGGATTGAGAGAAACAGGTGCCTGATTCTATGTGGTTTTTGTTTATTTGATGGCCCTTAAAAACGAAATTTTTATGTTCGATAAGTAGTTTTTTTATATTTTAAAATATCTTTACGAGGTTTGAGACACTCAGTTGCGTGATTCCGTGTGGTTTTTTCTTTACTTGGTGGTAATTTGATGTATCTTTTTAAAGAGCTTTACAGGGTTTGAGAGACTCAGTTGCCTAATTCCGTGTGGTTTTCCTTTACTTGGTGGTCATTAAAAACAAAATTTTTTTGTTAAATAAGTAGTTTTTGTATCTTTTAAAAGAGCTTTACAGGGTTTGAGAGACTCGTTTCCTTATTCCTTGTGGTTTTTCTTTACTTAGTGCTCATTAAAAACGAAATTTTTGTGTTAAATAAGTAGTTTTTGTATCTTTTAAAAGAGCTTTAAGGGGTTTGAGAGACTCAGTTGCCTAATTCCGTGTGGTTTTTCTTTACTTGGTGGTCATTTGTTGTATATTTTAAAAGACCTTTACAGAGTTTGAGAGACTCAGTTGCCTAATTCCGTGTGGTTGTCCTTTACTTGGTGGTCATTAAAAACGAAATTTGTGTTAAATCAGCAGTTTTTGTATCTTTAAAAATTTATTTAAGGTGGTTGAGATACACAGTTGACTGATTCCGAGTTTTTTTTCTTTTCTTTGTGGTCAGTTGTTGTATCTTTTAAAAGAGCTTTACAGTGATTGAGAGAGTCACTCTAATTATTAATTTTTTTTTTTCATTTCTTGATTGTAATTAATAACTATATTTTTGTTTTAATTTATTAGTTTTGTATATTATAAAAGATCTATACGAGGATTTAGAGAATCAGATCTCGGTTTCCGTGTAATTTTTTTTCTCTTGATACTCATTAAAAACGAAATTTTTGTGTTAAATAAGTATTTCTTGTATCTTTTAAAAGAGCTTTACGGGGATTGAGAGACTCAGTTTTACCTTGTCACATTTACTTGATCGTTTATTTTCATATTTGTTTTTGTATTTCTTTCGATGATATGCTAGAGTTGGAATATTTCAGTAGTGTTTGGTTGTGGTTTACCTTGTCAGAGTTATATTTTCTTGATTTTTCAAAGTTCATTTTGAATTTCTTTCGTTGAAATGCAAGAGTTGGAATATTTCATCTGCGTTTGGTTCTGGTTTAACATATCAAAGTTTAATTTTCCCGATTTTTCAAAGCTCATTTTGAATTTCATTCGTTGAAGTGCAAGAGATGGAATATTTCAATAATGTATGTTTATGGTTTACAGTGTCACAGTTAAATTTTCTTGATTTTTCAAAGTTCATTTTGAATTTCTTTCGTTGAAATGCAAGAGTCCGAATATTTAAGAAATACTTGGTGGTGGTTTACCGTGTCACAGTTACATTTTCTTTATTTTTTAAAGTTCTCTTTGATTTTCTTTCGCTGAAATTCAAGAGTTGGAATATTTCAGTAGTGTTTGGTTTTTATTGACCTTGTCACAGTTACATGATCTTGAAATTTCAAACTAAAAAATTAATATCTTTAGCTGAAATTCCAGAGATGTAATCTTTAAGTATAGTGTGGATGTGGATGACCTTGTCACAATTACATTTTCTTGATTTTTAAAAGTTCATTTTGAATTTATTTCGTTGAAATGCAAGAGTTGGAATATTTCAGTAGTGTTTGGTTGTTGTTTAACTTGTCACAGTTACATTTTCTTGATTTTTCAAAGATCATTTTGAATTTCTCTCGTTGAAATGCACGAGTTGGAGTATTTCAGTAGTGTTTGGTAGTGGTTTACCTTGTCACAGTTACATTTTCTTGATTTTTCAAAGTTCATTTTGAATTTCTTCCGTTGAAATGCAAGAGTTGGAATATTTCAGTAGTGTTTGGTTGTGGTTTACCTTGTCACAGTTACATTTTCTTGATTTTTCAAAGTTCATTTTGAATTTCTTTCGTTGAAATGCAAGAGTTGGAATATTTCAGTAGTGTTTGGTTGTCGTTTACCATGTTACCGGTACAGTTTCATGATTGGACAGAGTTCATTTTGTATTTCAATTATTAAAATGCAATATCGGGACAATTTCACTATTGTTTGATTGTAGTTTAAATATTCAATGATAAATTTTCATGATTTTACTTAGTACTAAATGACTTAAAGTAGCTGAAAATCCAGAGTTGGAACATTTCAGTAGTGTTTGGTTTTGGTTTAAATTGTAAAATTTACTTTCTAATTATATTTATTAGTTCATTTTGTTTTTAGTTAGCTTATATTCATTTGGTTGTATATTTAATGCGTTGTTCGTTTTTTTTTAAATTTTCAAAGTTACATTTTATTTATTTTACAACGTTCATTTTCTATTTCTTTCATTGAAATGAACGAGCTGGGATATTTCAGTAGTGTTTGGTTGTGGTGTACCGTGTCACAGTTACATTTTCTTGATTTTTCAAAGTTCATTTTGAATTTCTTTCGTTGAAATGCAAGAGTTGGAATATTTCAGTTGTGTTTGGTTGTGGTTTACGTTGTGACATGTTACATTTTCTTTATTTTTAAATGTTAATTTGAATTTCTTTCGTTGAAATGCAAGAGTTGGAATATTTCAGTAGTGTTTGGTTGTGGTTTACAATGTCAAAGTTACATTTTCTTGATTTTTTGAAGTTAATTTTTAATTTATTTCTTTGAAATGCAATAGTTTGAATATTTCATTAGTGTTTGGTTGTGGTTTACCATGTCACACTTACATTTTCTCGATTTTTCAAAATTCATTTTGAATTTCTTTCTTTAAAATGCAAGAGTTGGAATATTTCAGTAGTGTATGGTTGTGGTTTACCTTGTCAGATTTACATTTTATTGATTTTTCAAAGTTCATTTTGAATTTCTTTCGATGAAATGCAAGAGTTGAAATATTTAAGTAGTGTATGGTTGTGGTTTACCTTGTCACAGTTACCTTTTCTTGATTTTTCAAAGTTCATTTTGAATTTCTATCGATGAAATGCAAGAGTTGGAATATTTTAGTGTCACAGTTACATTTTCTTGATTTTTCAAATTTCATTTTGAATTTTTTTCTTTGAAATGCAAGAGTTGGAATATTTTATTAGTGTTTTGTTTTGGTTTACATTGTCACAGTTAGATTTTATTGATTTTTAAAAGTTCATATTTAATTTATTTATTTTAATTTAAATAGTTGTACTATTTAATTATTGTGTGGTATTTTTTTAACATTTAAAATATAAATTTTATATATATTTAATAATTAATTGTTAATTTATTTCATTTAAAAGCAAGAGTTTGAATATTTCAGCAGTGTTTTGTTATGGTTTACCTTGTCACAGTTACATCTTCTTGATATTTCAAAGTTCATTATGAATGTATGTCTTTGAAATTAACGAGTTGTATACTTAAAGGAGTTTGATGATGTTGAATTCATTTAATCAGTTACATTTTATAGTATAAAAAATTATCAAAAAGAATAATAATAGATGTAAAGACCTATTTTTAATATGTAATTCTTGTTTTTTTGATTTGTACCTTTTAACAGATCCATTTTATATAATAAAAAAATAGATTTTTGTAGTAAAGTAGTTGAAATGAAATATTTGGAATATTTCAGTAGTGTTTGTTTGTGGTTTAACTTGTCCCAGTTACATTTTCTTGATTTATCAAAGTTCCTTTTGAATTTCTTTCGTTGAAATGCAAGAGTTGGAATATTTCACTAGTGTTTGGTTGTGGTTTAACTTTTCACAGTTACTTTTTCTTGATTTTTCAAAGTTCATTTTGAATTTCTTTCGTTGAAATGCAAGAGTTGGAATATTTCAGTAGTGTTTGATGGTGGTTTAACTTGTCACAGTTACATTTTCTTTTTTTTTAATAGTTCATTTTTTATTTATTTAGTTTAAATGCTTGATTTTGTTGTTTTATGTAGTTTTTGTTTGCTTTGCAACTTTTCACAGTTTAATATTAATTATTCTTATTATATCATCTCGATTTGTTTTCATTGAAATGCAAGAGTTGGAATATTTCACTAGTGTTTTGTTGTGGCTTACCCTATCACAGTTACATTTTCTTGATTTCTCAAAGTTTATTTTGAATTTCTTTCGTTGAAATGAACGTGTGGGAATATTGCAGTAGTGTTTGGTTGTGGTTTACCTTGTCACAGTTACATTTTCTTGATTTTTCAAAGTTCATTTGGAATCATTCAAGAAACGTGATTAAACACGTTTTTAAACTACATGCTATTTGCAGGTCTTTCCTTGGCTCTTTTCCAAACGAGCGGAGATCCTCCGCTGCTTCCTATCCTGTGCAAAAAAGGGAGCAGTACGAAAAATCCACGTTTTTAACTAGACTGGTTTTTTAGACAACACACACACAGAGATGACACACACACCTAGAGACGAGACCCACAGAGACACGACACAGAAACAGAGTCATAGTGAGAGAGATATCCAAAAAAGTTGGGTTGATCTAGGTTCACTTAGAGTGGCGCGCCACTCTAAGTGAACCTAGATCAACCCAACTTTTGGATATCTCTCTCACTATGACTCTGTTTGTGTGTCGTGTCTGTGCGTGTCTCGTCTCTATGTGTGTGTGTCATCTCTGTGGGTGTGTTGTCTAAAAAACCAGTCTGGTTGAAAACGTGGAGTTTTCGTACTGCTCACTTTTTTTGCAATGTGTAGGAACCAGCAGGGAATCCCCGCTCGTTTGGAAAGGTGCCAAGGAAAGGCATGCAAATAGCATGTAGTTTAAAAACGTGTTTAATCACGTTTCTTGAATGATTCAAAATGAACTTTGAAAAATCAAGAAAATGTAACTGTGACAGGGTAAACCACAAGCAAACACTACTGAAATATTCCAACTCTTGCATTTCAACGAAGAAATTCGAAATGAACTTTGAACAATCGATAAAATGTAACTGTGACGTTTAAAACCACGAGCAGGCACTATTGAAACATTACAAAAATATCTCTTCAACGAAAGCAATTCAAATGAACCATATCCAAAAATGAAAAAGAATGAGTGTAACTGTCCAAACCAACACTTCTAAAAAGTACAATACAAAAACAAGATTATCAAATAAAGAAATTCAAAATTAACTGTGAAAAATCAATATAATGTATCTGTGACAATGTAAACCACAACCCCCCACTTCGTAAAGAGTCAAACAATTGCATTACAACGCAAGATATAAAAAAGAACCATATATATATTCAGTAAACGTAACTGTGAAGAGGTAAACCACAACAAAACACTACAAATGTAGTTAAAATATGTCACGACCTCGATAGAAACTCAAAATAAGGAGGGAAAAAAAAATAGACTTTACCTGTGACATGGTCAACCACCACCAAGCGTTTCCTAAATATAC
Organism: Artemia sp. Qi Xiang Cuo; assembly: GCF_049724085.1. Taxonomy (NCBI): domain Eukaryota; kingdom Metazoa; phylum Arthropoda; class Branchiopoda; order Anostraca; family Artemiidae; genus Artemia; species Artemia sp. Qi Xiang Cuo. The sequence goes on from NC_142803.1 coordinate 45,131,368, forward strand.
CAACTCCTGCTTTTCAGCGAATGAAATTCTAAATGAACTTGTAAAAATCAATAAAATGTAAATGAGACAAGGACTTCCAAACCGAAACACAACTGAACTATAACATATAGTTAATTTATAATATTTTTATTCTTATAGATCAATTATTTCTATAGATTATTTATATGTTACTATGTAAACAACAACCAACCAATACTTAAATATACCACTCTTGCATTTCAATGAAAGAAATTCAAAATAAACCTTGAAAAATCATGAAAATTTAACTGTGATAATTTAAAAAACCAAAATACTATTATTAAATGGTCAAACACTTTCACTAATGTGTAAGATAATCGAAATGAGCTTTGAAAAATAGATAATATGATCGTTTGACGTTTTTAAACACGAGAAAAAACCTCAGAAACAGTCCAACTATTTCTTTAAAACGTTCGCTTCTCAAAATGTACTTGTACAAAAATTTGAAATAAACGTTTAACATTTCATAATTGCCAAATACCATCTGAAATAGTCCACCTTTTGTATTTCATTGAAAGAAATTCAAAATGAAATTTGAAAAATCAAGAAAATGTAACTGTGACACTGAAGTAGTCCAACTCTTGCATTTCAGCGAAAGAAATTCAAAATGATTTTTGAAAAATCAAGAAAATGTAACTGTGACAAGGTAAACCAAAACCAAAAACTAATGAAATATTCCAACTCTTACATTTCAACTAAAGAAATTCAAAATGAACTTTGAAAAATCAAGAAAATGTAACTTTTACAAGTTAAACCGCAACCAAACACTAGTGAAATATTCCAACTCTTGCATTTCAATGAAAGAAATTCAAAATTAACATTGAAAAATCAAGAAAATGTAACTTTGACAAGGTAAACCACAACCAAACACTACTGAAATATTCCAACTCTTGCATT